>NC_134271.1:77945441-78200441 GCF_031893055.1 Leptodactylus fuscus | reverse complement strand
AGAGACAGGAGGGAAGTCCATTACAGACTTCACCTCCAGACGACCGTCGAGGGCGTCCCAAAAGGGTACAGCATCCCTTCGTCGCACACAAAAAAGTGGACAGAGTGAACAAAAGAGGTGAAAAACATGTAAACAATAGGTGAAGTGCCAATCAAGGCCCGGTTCACCGCCGGATCTATAAAAATTTTCCCGCACTGGTAAACCAGGCATAGGGAGTGGGTGCTCAAAAAAGGTGTTTGCTTGTGCCACGCAATGTGCCTCATTCAGTGGGTTTCCCACGCCCAGTGAATTAAGGCACCTCGGGGTCCACTCAGCCCCCGAGGCACAACACAAGAGGCCTTCGAGTGCCTCCCGACCCTCCAGCCAAGATCCATGGCACTGAGGTGCCAAGTGGTCATGTTGCCAGCGTCAATAGTCTTCATCGGTCCCCTACAGTGGCCAGAGACGAAAACCACTGGCGGAACCGATTACTAGCTGTATCCCCTTGCAACGTGCCCAAAGTGGTTCTCACATTCCTATCTCCACAGATTTCAGTCTACTCCTGCCAGGGCCAGTCCCGGACCGCGCTCTCCGGCAGTTTCACCTACTTTCTGCTTCTGATAAGAACAGATACTACACTTGATCTTAGCCAAAAGGCCGAGAAGCCCACTCATTTTGAACATAAAACTTGTTCAGAGTGAGCAGCGTAAAAAACAGATCCCATTGACTTGAATGGGTGCCGGCATACGCGCGCTCCCCATTGAAATCAATGGGAGGCTTTTTTTACCTATTGCTTTCAATGTGATACGCGCCTATGCCGGCACCCATTCAAGTCAATGGGATCTGTTTTTACGCCGCTCACTCTGAACGAGTTTTACGTTCATAGTGCGTGAGCGTAAACTTCGTGTGCAAGCTTCCTAAAGGTGCATAGCTTATAATTATACTGACCCATATAGTAAGAATAATGTTATTTGTGCTATACGATGAAAACCACATTTATAATGTACAAAAACAGTGACAAAATTGGTGTTTTTTCTCATCTCCAAAGCATCCTTGCATGATTGGCTATGGGCTGCAAGAACTGAAATATTGTTTTATCCCTCATACTGTGCAGGGTTGTCATCAGGAATTTCAGCACCCCATACAAGCAGATTTTGTGCCCTCTTACCTGGGTCATACATTACCAATTTTTTGTGAAGGCTACATGACTGGGAAGTCTGGGGAGGGCCGGCTATGTAGCTTGACAGGTGAGCACAGACTGAATCATAAGGGTGCATTCACCCGGAGGAAAAAGGAACCCATTGAAGTCAATGGGAGGCTTTTTTTTAGCACTGAATCTGATGTGGATTCCACACCAAATTCAGCGCCATTATCCTCTGTGTGAATGCAGCCTAAGGGACCTCAGACCAGTGTTTCCCAAACTTTTCAGACACAGGGCATCCCTATCAAATGACATCTTTCTGCACCATCAGTAGTGACCGTGTCCTTAGTGGCCCCCATAAAGTATAGTGGCCTCAACACAGTATAATGATACTCAGTGGCCCCCACACAGTATAATAGTCCTCAGTGCCCCCCTCACACAGTATAATGGCTCTCAGTGGACCCACACACAGTATAATGGTCCTTAATGGCCCCATAAAGTATAGTGGTTCCCAGTAGCTCCACATATACAGTAATATAATGGTCCTCAGTGGCTCCTATCCAGTATAATGGTCACCAGTAACTCCACACAGCTCAGTGGCTCCCATAGAGCATAATGTTCTCCAGTGGCCCCAATAAAGTAAATATTAAAGGGTCTCTATCAGCAGAATCATGCTGATAGAGCCCCACATATGCGTGAATAGCCTTTAAAAAAGCTATTCAGGCACCATAAAAGTTATGTTAAACTACACCCCCCCCCCCCCCCCGTTTTAAAATAATAACCTAAAAAAGAATGTGCTCTACTTACCGAATGTGCACGCTGGGCGGGCATTCAGGGTGTGTCTTCATCTTCGTGCACTCCTCTTCTTCCTCTGATGTCCTCCGGTCCCGTCCTCCTCTGGCGCTCGCAAACGGACACTGATATAAAGAAATAGCCTGGGCGCCTGCGCAGTAGCCGTAGTAGAAGCCGCAAGCTACTGCGCAGGCGCCCAGGCTATTTTTATATATCAGTGTCCGTTCGCAAGCGCCGGAGGAGGAAGGGACCGGAGGAAGAGGAGGCGTGGACGAAGATGAAGACACACCCTGAATGCCCGCCCAGCGTGCACGTTCGGTAAGTAGAGCACATTCTTTTTTAGGTTATTATTTTAAAACGGGGGTGGGTGGTGGTGGTGGTAGTTTAATATAACTTTTACGGTGCCTGAATAGCCTTTTTAAAGGCTATTCACGCATATGTGGGGCTCTATCAGCATGATTTTGCTGATAGAGCCCCTTTAATGAAGTCTCCCCCCCCCCCCCTCTGTTTTTGTTACTGATTTTCTGTTATTCCACCTTTGTGGCTTTATTGACTGATTTTTGCACTGACTGTTGTCTAAGGTTTTGGCAGCTGCCTTTGTACTTATTTCTTTGTTATTTTGTTAACAATTTCAATAAAAATCACAGTTAAAAAAAATAAAAAAATGAATGAAGACGGGAAGCCAGGTGGGGCATGATTTGGATTCGGGAGTTACAGCAGCAATGCGTGAAGAGAACTTGCCTGGCCCCCTTACAGCTCTAATGGACAGGGGCCTGGTGCTGATTAAAGAGGACCTTTCATCAAATCGGGCACATGCAGTTTTATATATTGCTGGAAAGCTGACAGTGCGCTGAATTCAGCGCACTATCGGCTTTCCCGATCTGTGCCCGGTGTAAAGCGCTATCGGTCCCGGTACCGTAGCGCTTTAGAAGGGCGTTTCTGACAGTTAGCTAGGTCAAGAAAGAGCTTCACACAGGTGTACGTGTCAACCCAACAAAATGTGTTTATTGGTAGAGCTTAATGAAGCAAACGTTTTCGGTCTGAGTAGACCTTCCTCAGGCTCTGTATGATGTTGATAAAGGTCACAGATGACTATGGTCTGGAGGTGGGGAGAAGCCAATAACCTCTGCCGCCACCTGTTCCGAGGCCCGCTCTCTCCGTGGAGAAAAAAGTGAAAATTATGGGTAGTAGTACTGCGCAATGAACAGGGCTGACAGCCCTGTTCATTGCGCAGTACTACTACCCATAATTTTCACTTTTTTCTCCACGGAGAGAGCGGGCCTCGGAACAGGTGGCGGCAGAGGTTATTGGCTTCTCCCCACCTCCAGACCATAGTCATCTGTGACCTTTATCAACATCATACAGAGCCTGAGGAAGGTCTACTCAGACCGAAAACGTTTGCTTCATTAAGCTCTACCAATAAACACATTTTGTTGGGTTGACACGTACACCTGTGTGAAGCTCTTTCTTGACCTAGCTAACTGTCAGAAACGCCCTTCTAAAGCGCTACGGTACCGGGACCGATAGCGCTTTACACCGGGCACAGATCGGGAAAGCCGACAGCGCGCTGAATTCAGCGCACTGTCAGCTTTCCAGCAGTATATAGAACTGCATGTGCCCGATCTGATGAAAGGTCCTCTTTAAGTGTCTTTAACCTCTTCCAGCCGCAGTGGAACTCCAAAAGAGGCCTGGGAGAAGTCTCCAGAGCAGAAGAACTGGGACGCGCAGGAGGACACCGGAACATCGGGGACAGTTTAGTATGGTTTTTTTTTTTTCTTTAATAATTTTATTCAATGCCTCCGGCTGATTTAAAGGTTAAAAGCGTTGTCCATTTTTGCCTGGCAAACCCTTCAAGGTTGGGGCCCCACATTGCTGTGATAACCGCTGTGGAAAAAAACATGATGGGTTTTAGCCTTAAGGGGTAGTCCATTAATTTCAGGACCCAGAAAGGTAGCTGGGGAAACATAAAAAAATACTGTCCCTGATGCTTCGGAGTCCGCCATTGCTGTCTGGTGTGATACTGCCGTGGAGGTCCTGTGACGCAACACATGTGAGTTTTTTTTTGTTTTGTTTTTTTTTCTCTTTTCCTCATGCTCCTTCCTGAATCCTGAAATTCGTTAAAATAACAACGTTTTTTAAAGCCAAACCTTGTGGCAACCGAGACGCTTATAGAATACTAGCTGCACACGAGGCTTTGCCACTGGTGTTCACAATAGTGGTGCCAGCTCATATGACAAAGTTCTGCTAGAGCTACCTTTACTTCTATAGGTGTAGTGGCTTCTATTTAGGCATGAGTGAACAGTCGGGGACATAGCGTGTACGCTCAGTAATGGGAGGATACCACGTGATGCAGCTCTACGTCACAGCCTTACAGCGGAACTATATCCGAGTTGCTTTGTTTCTAGCGGGAATTATTTAGGTACATCGAAGCTTCCGGGGGCGGGGCCAGGCTGGCGCTGGTCGGGTATAGCAGCTCTGAGGATGAGGGCGAAGCGGCGGAACCGAGCGGGTGTGTGACGTAACGCCGGGGTCTGGGACGTCATGTTTATGCGTCATGAGGACGGGGCAGACCTCATTATATGATATTACTTTTATATGAAAGTGTTATTATACTATTATATGGATGATGTTGTACTTAAAGGGATTGTCTGGGCAAAATTTTATTTTTTAAATAGCCTGGGTGAGGTGAAAAAAAAAATCATACTAAACTGTCCATGGTGTTCTGTTGCCTCCCAGCATGGTCCTGTCCTGCCAGTCCAATGTCTTCCCACCATTGGAGAAGACTCCGAGACGTCACCACTGACTAGGAATTCCGCAGCAATAAGACCACAGAGCAGCAGAACTGGATCGCACTGGGAGGACACCGGAGCACTGGGGACAGGGGGATTTATTTTTCACCTCCCCGCTCTAGGCTAATTTAGAAAATAAAATTTAAGCCTGTAAACCTATTTACATGCCGCCATATGTATATATGGACATGTAGTTAATGCCAGTGTTAAGGTATGTTCATTACCGTTACCTGTCAGGCCGATTTTGGGACACTAAAACCACCCACAAGTCCTTTTAGTTTAATGTCCCAAATTGCCCTGTTATAAAGCGATCAGTGCTGCAATAAAAATAAAAGCGCGTTATACTCCCTCTGCCAGTAGAGTACACCTCGACCTCTGTGCACATGCGCTGTAGCTCTGGTATTTGTGCAGTAAAGCTGGAGTGTACATTCTCCACTCCACTGTAGGTCTGCACAGGTGCCAGGAGGAGCAGAGAAGGGTTTGATGACATAGATGCAGATGACTCATTTCTAGGTAAGTATGAAGTTTAATGACAGCAAAAGACCCCAGTAACTGTAGTGTGAATATGCTCTTAAATAAAAACAGATTTGTTCCTGTGGTGTTTTTCTTTTTTTTGGGTGCATTCACACTGAGTAAACGCTAGCTTATTCTGAACGTAAAACACGTTCAGAATAAGCGGCGTCTAAAGCAGCTCCATTCATTTCTATGGGAGCGGGGATACGAGCGCTCCCCATAGAAATGAATGGGCTGCTTCTTTCACTCCGTGCAGTCCCATTGAAGTGAATGGGGAGTGCCGGCGTATACGGCAAGCTCTGCTCATGCCGGAGCGTACACGCCGGCACTCCCCATTCACTTCAATGGGACTGCACGGAGTGAAAGAAGCAGCCCATTCATTTCTATGGGGAGCGCTCGTATCCCCGCTCCCATAGAAATGAATGGAGCTGCTTTAGACGCCGCTTATTCTGAACGTGTTTTACGTTCAGAATAAGCTAGCGTTTACTCAGTGTGAATTCACCCTTAGGGTGCATTCAGACTACGTAACGCCGGGCGTGTATGAGAGCCGTACACGCCGGCATTACGGCAGACTGCCGAACACTTCCCATTCACTTCAATGGGAGCGCTCGTAACAGCGGCGTTTACGAGCGCTCCCATTGAAGTGAATGGGAAGTGTTCGGCAGTCTGCCGTAATGCCGGCGTGTACGGCTCTCATACACGCCCAGCGTTACGTAGTCTGAATGCACCCTTAGTTGGACACATAAGTGTGTTATTTGCTACTTTTCAGTACTTCATTAACACTTTGGAAACAGATTGTTACCAGTTTTAGCATTTGTTTTTTGTATCTGGAAAATAAACTGAATATTGCTAGGTTCACACCTGCGTGAGGTTTCTGGTCTGGCAGAGGACCATAAGAACAGAAAAACACATTTGTTCCTTGAGGGCACAAATGGAGCCTGAGGGACACAATTGACTATAATAGGGTCTGTCTGATGTTTGTCTTGCAGGATTTTTTTGTCCAGTGATTTCTGATGGATTGTCAGAGACTTTGGGACAGATGTAAACCCAGTATTGAACTGATGATCAAAAACAGAAGTGTACTGTTGTATTATGGTGACTATTAGGCCTCATGCACACATCTGTTTTCAGTGTTCTGTTTTTTCACAGATAAACCATGGCATTCGTTTTTTTTGTGTAAACATCGGTGTTACGGGGCCTTCACAGGATGTAACGCGGCGTTGATTCTGACTCGTAAACGTGTGTCAGAATCAGCGCTGTAAAACAGAATCCCATTGACTTCAATGGATTCTGTTTAGCATGTGTAACACATTGAAATCAATGGGAGGCTTTTTCACCCATTGCTTTCAATGTGTCACACGTGCTAAACAGAACTCATTGAAGTCAATTGGATTCTGTTTTGCAGTGCTGATTCTGACACTAGTTTACGTGTCAGAATCAACGCTGTGTTACATCGTGTGAATGCCCCCTTAAGTATGGGTCGATTCACATGACAGTTTTTGCATCAGTTTAACGACTACAAAAAAAAGATATTAAAAAACACGTGAACAGATGGCCATCCGTTTCTATAGACGTCAATGGTTTAAAAAAAAAAAAGGATCCGTTGCTGATTTTTTTTTTTTTTTGAAGGACAAAATGTCTTATACTATTCGTTTGTGTCTGTCCAATAAAACAGACAGCAATTGATTTTTTTTTTTTTTAACAATGTCGTCTGTGTAATCGGATGGCCTTCAATTTTTGCATCCATTTTTTAATCCCGTTTTTGCATCTGTTAAATGATCTGAATAGAACCTAACCCTGTTCCAGTGGAGCTGCCTGCAGGCTTCACTTGTAGCGCTGTGTTCTGCTCATGTTCCTCTTGCCTCCCTACGGGAGTTATCATCAGCCCAAGCCTGAATGATGGAGCTCATAGCTCAGTGCCCCTCTATTGTATTCAACTTTACCTGCATCCTATGGATGGAAATAGACTTGAATTCAAAACCTGCCACCTGTAACCGCAGGACAGTACTTGAAATGAGGGACTGTCCAGGTCGACTGAGGTGACCTAGTGCAGTGCATCATTTAACCTATGTTAAAGCAGTCTTTCAGGTTTTGTTTTCACTGATCTCAAAGACTTCAATTGGCCAAATCTTTAGTGTAAAATGGTGAATAATAGGACAAGCTGTATGAAGGAAAAAAAAATGGAAGAGACACATACACTACTACCATTATTAAAACAATGAGAGTGAATAAGCATATTTATGTATTCAATTTCTGATGGACAGAAAAAAGGATGGTCTGTTAGTAAAAAAAAAAAATGGACATGTTTTATCTTTGTCCATTTTGATGGTCACACGGACTCGGCTGAAATCAATAGGTCCATTTCTAACAGCCATAAAAACAGATTTTCATAAAGTGATGGCTGTTAAAAATTAGATTGGTGGGTTCAGAAAAGACTGATCTGACTTATCTGTCTTTTTTGTTAATATTCTGTTTAAAATCAGTACAAAACAAATAACTTGGCCATCAAAAACGGACAAATGGGTATTAGAGATAAGTGAGTAGTATTCGATCGAATACCTCCCCGCCATAGGTTTCCGTGTAAGCGGCCGAACACCAAGGAGTTAAGTGCATCGAATATTCTATGCGTTTAACCCCTTGGTTTTCAGCCGCTTACACGGAAACCTATGGCGGGGAGGTATTTGATCAAATACTACTCGCTCATCTCTAATGGATATGGAAGAAATGCAAAGTGGATGCTCAATGGCCATTAAAATCTGAAGTTTGGCAGTTTTTCAGTGTCACAGAGCGAACAAAGTCTTAGCTATAGAGATGAATGAGTCAGTGTTCACTCAGTGAAAAAAGATTGGACTGAAGAGAAATCATGTGCATGAAACTATATATACTATTTTATTATGTGGATGTGTTACTCTTATGTAGATGGGATCCATCCACAACTAATATAATTTTTTATGTGTTCACAGGCCGCCATGCCCACTCCCTGTCCCACAGGCTATACTGAGCATGTTCTCAGATCCAGACAGAGAGCACCTTGATGATGTCAGCAAACATGGAGGACGTGTACGTAGCTTCCGTCATGAGCGAGGCAATTGGGCATCTTTTGTGTATGTCGCATGTACGTGTTACAGACTGGTGCTTTCATTGATGGCTAGAGTTGATGTCAGTCTGCTGTATTTACCATTTCTTCTTGTCTTTTAGTTCACCCCCGGGAAGAATTCTTGGAGATGCTGGAGGAACTGGAGTCTGTGGCCAGGAAACATGGTGTCGTCCTGACTAAGATGGAAGACTTTCATATCAGCCTATCGCAGACAGTCGTCCTTCGTCATCACTGGATTAATCCGTTTGTCCAGGCACTTAGGGACAGGCTTTGCTCTGTGAGACGGTTAGTGCTTGAGGATTAGTAGTGGCAGGTGTTAGACTATTAAGAGCCTGTGGGGTTAGTGGCATTGGTGTTGTGACTGCATATTTGTTTAATGCACGATCAATCTTGCATCACCCCTAGTCATATGACATTAGGGGGCTGTCTGCTCGAAGCATCATGCACTGTCCTGTTTTACAATAAGGCAATTGGCCTTTACCATTTTATCAGACATGGAAGTGGTGACCTGTTGCTTATTGACCCTGACAGTTAAACCCCCTAGTGCAGCAGTTTGTTCTCTTCATTGACTATGCAGGTGAGTAAAATCAGATGTCACCATCTCAAACTGCGGAGAGGCTGACTGTAGGAGAGGTGACAACAACTTTCTTACTCTTTATTATCAACAGTTTCAGAGTGGGAATAACTCCCATGTACAGAACCTGTGTAACACCTTTACATGTCACCGTCCTAACAATGAAGGATCTGTGTTTGATAAATCTGTTTGAGGCTAAAGCCCACCGTAGCATCGTGCAGCAAAACAGCGCAGTGCTTTTCACAGAAAGTCCTCAGAGGTTTCATCTGCAGACTTTCTGCTTGCATTACAACTATAGGGAAACTGCCAGCGCTTCCATAGGTATAACTGACATGGGATTTCCAAAATCGCAACAGTTTTGGAAACTGCAGCATGTCCGCTATGTGTATTTTTAAGCAATGTGGGGATAGGATTCGCTAGAATTATTACTTCCTCCTTTCATAAAGTAACATGAGGTTTTACCTGAGGTAACCCAATATCCACTGTTGTCCTGTGCAGGTTCCTTTGTGTTGCTGATCAGCTAAAGGTTTATGTGAACAATGAGAAGACCAGGTGAGGGCAACCAGATATGTATCCGGCTGTGTTGTGTTGAGGTGTAAGGAAGAAGGTGGTGTGTCTGGATGTAGAAAAAGGGCATTCCCTTTGATGTGTCTGACTGTGTGGTATGTTGAATACCATCTTGTGTTTGGCACTCTATACAAGTGGTCACTTGACTTGGAACATTGCATTTGCTCTTTAAACAGGACGTTCTTGGGACTGGAAGTGGTGACTGGACAACAGCAGCTCCAGGAGGTTGTATCAGAAGTGGACAAGTCTTTACAGGAGTTTAATCTGGAGACTTTTTACCAGGTCAGACTTCCTTCTGTAATTGAAGTTGACATATGAGAACTGCTCCTATCCCCTGCTTTGTTATTTTGTGGCCATGATCACACTGGTGTTTCAGTTGGCACATTCACACAATTATTGTATACTTTCCCTGTCATTATCTATATATAAAAACGCTATTTCCTGTTATTTTCACTTTAGCCACCAAGCCCAATAATAGACTGATGATTTCCAATTCTGTAGGTGATTTCATTTTGGCAGTCACCTCATTTATATAATAAAAAAGACAGACAGGAGCACAATAGAAGATAACACTTACTATCATGGTTTCCACTAGTGACAATAGATGATGTCACTTCTTGTCTATGCCTCACACAGAGCATTACTAAAAAACTCTCCATAGACCTCATTGGCTCCAAGCTGTTGCAGCCTATGGCCATGACTATGCTGTTGCAGAGGAGAAATTCAGGCAAGATGACAGCCTGCATAATCATGTACAGAAAATAGAATAAAAAAAATCTACAATCTGAAAATAAACAGATTACAAAAAAGTTATATGTGTCACTATCTGGTTTTATTATTAATAATAAAAAAAATAGTGATACTTTCTTTTAAAAGGATAAGTGGTAACTTACTGTTCAATGGGAGTCCAATTTCTGGGACCCTCCTGGGTTACAAGTACTGGGATGCTTTGCACTTCAGTTGTGAATGGAATAGCAGGAAGGACAGCACACTGCTCCATTCATTTGAATAGGACCCGCCAGAAGTATCGGCGCAGTGTTTCAGCTTTCTTTGGTGGTTCTTTTGAAATAAATGGAGCATTGCATGCCAATCGCTTTGTGGATAGGGGGTAACTTGCTGTGACTGAAATACCCCTTTAATCTCATGAAGTACTTTAAAAATTGCACCTTAACTACTGGACTCTGTTTATTACACAGTGGAGACCTGGCAGCAATGCCCACAATCAGAGTCCACCATGTTCTTCCAGATCTCTGTCCCATAGGCTGAAGGCTTCCAGACTGTTTTTTTTATACTTCTATTTATGGGCTGCCATACAGTCATACTAGTGATCAGACCTCTAAAAAGTGTAAAAACAATTTAAAAAGTTATAAAAATTCAAATGACCCCATTGTCCCTGCATCAGAAATAAAGTCAGACGTAAACACATTAGGCATTCATTTCCACATTTGAAAATTCCCAAACTATAAATGCTATAAAATATTTTTCCCATATGTTAAATGACATTTGAATTACTACAAAATAGTGACAACGATTTTTGTTAAGATGTTGAAACTTAAAAACTATAGATTTGGTATTGCTGTGATTGGACCCATCCATTGAATCTACATGTCATTTTGGCTTCAAAGTGAACGCTGTAAAAACATTACCCATAAGAATATGGCACAAATGCAGTTTTTTCAGTTTCCCAGTACATCATACAGAATATTAAGTTATATAATTATGAGTAGAATTTGTTGTGTGAAAAACAGGCTCTCGTACAGCTTTGTGAATGGAAAATTTAGAAAGCTGGGGCGTAAAATTAAAACTAAAAAACTAGCTGCAGTGGGAAGGGGTTGAGGGGGATACAGGCTGCACAATTTATTTATTTTTTTGTCCAAACAATCCAAAACTTTTTTTTTTTACAGATTTTTTTTTTTCTTACATAATACCAGTAAAAAACTAAACAAAACACAAATATTACTGACTGCATCATCCTAATACGCCCTATCCTCACAGTTTCCCAGCTACAATATGTGTTGTGTCTTCATTAGCACTGGTTCCCTAATGTGTGACCTAGAAAACAAACCTCAATGAGTCACCATGGCAGTCATTAGACCTGTCCGGAACACAACTGTGTATGACAAATACTTGCTGGTAGAAAAAAAAAATAATGGAGAATATGATCTGTCACATTGTGTGTTTTTTTTTTTTTGTCTTTTTTTAATATAATAAAAATACATGTTTGGTTGGAGCAGATGATGGCAGAGAAGTATTGGCAGTTTGTCAATATAAATTATAAAAAGGCACCTAAACAGTGATCCGAAATCTCCCTCTGTATTGTGTGGTAACTATGATGCTTTCTTTCCTTTTTTGCTTTTTGTATCAGAATCCCTCATTCCATGTGAGCCTTTTCTGGTGTGTCGGTGAAGTGACCAACTCTTTACTAGGGGACTGTCTGCTGGAACTACAGGTATGGGCACAGTGAATCGTGACAAAGGCTGTGACAAGCTATGTAATGATAGAACGGCTTGTTGACAACCGTTATGGCAGGGCTTTGACGTCTGTCTTTTTATACTCTCCTTATTGCAGAAGGTTGTTGATGAATTTGAAGATTCTGATGTTCTGACCCGTTTCTATGCAGATGAAATTAGTTGTAAGTGCGGTAATAAGGTCATGTCTATTCCACTGTGTTGATAAGGGGACAATTGTGAAACTTTTCCCCCTCAGCACACTTAGCCTGCATGTATAAAACATGTTTAAATCTTTCTATAAAGTTTTCTCATTATTATTCTGGCTCAATGATTTGTTGCTGTTGTGTATAGAAATTCCATGCACAGACAAAAGGGTCATATGTACAAAAGACCTAGCAGAACCATTTGTGTCTGAAGCTGGTGTCTTGTATTGCTGACAATTATTGCCTTAAAGGGGTCGGCCACTTTCAGACCAATATTGACAAACAAATGTACAATAAAAAGATATACAATTTTCCAATATACTTTCTGTATCAATTCCTCACGGTTTTCTAGATCTCTGCCTGCTGTCATTCATTCTGTTACTTCTAGTGGATAAAAGTCTGACCATGGTCATGTGATGAGTACACACAGGTGCTGCTCGTTATAATCACAGCACAATAATCAGACATCTGCCTGGTAATCAGCTGTGCACCTGTGTGCTCATCACATGACCATGGACCGTAAATCACATGACCATGGTCAGACTTTTATCCTCTAGAAGTAACAGAATGAATGACAGCAAGCAGAGATCTAGAAAACCGTGAGGAATTGATACAGAAAGTATATTGGAAAATTGTATATCTTTTTATTGTACATTTGTTTGTCAATATTGGTCTGAAAGTGGCCAACCCCTTTAAGTTAGACATCTAGATCAGATTTTCATTAACTATGTACATATTTATGTAGTGGTAATTTGAACACTTATTGAGAACTAATAAATGTTGGGACTCTGTACTGTATGGCAGTCTTAAAGGGGCTATCCCATTACATTCACTTCTCCCCTATCTTGTGGGTAGATGATAATTGTTACATCCAAGAGGTCTTACCAACAGGTCACCTAGTGATTTGTGAACGAAGCACCAGTGGGCTTGCATGACCAGCACCCCACTTGCTTCTATGAGGTTGGTGGAGGTTACAGCCCCACAGCAGTGATTAACCTTTCCCTAGTGCTTACCAATGCGGTCTGGTCCCCGCCCCATGTGACTGATGAGATCAGTGGCATCCAACAAGTAATGTTACTTTGAGAAGACGTCAGAACAGCAAGACCAGACAGCAATGGGAGGATACCGGAGCACAAGGGACAGGTTAGTATTTTTTTTTTTGCCACATCCCCCAGTCTACTTTAAATTTTTTTTTTTTTTGCCTGGACAACCTCTTCATTCACGCTTTTTCTTACACTAGGTTCACATCTGTGTTCGCGTTTCTGTTCGGAAGGTCCACTTAAAAAAGCGGTTACCTGTGGTCCCCATAGTTTATAATGGGGTCTGCCGGCTGAAAAATGCAGAGAGAAAAGCTACTTGCAGCGCATTTCTCTCTGTATTTTATAAACAGAATGGGGAACTGAATCTTCCAGCGGAGAGCAGGCACAAATGGTAACCTAGCCTCAATCACTGGGGAACCCCAGGGATATGACATTTAGTCCTTATCCTTTCAATAAGTGTCTGAATTGGACATCCCTTTAAACTCTCTTTTGTGGACGTATTAAATGATGAGATGAAATATTGTAAAGGAATAATAATGTGTGTCTATGGGGCTATTATGATATAGTTTAGCTATTTCTACAAGACCTTTAATGTCAGGGTTATTCCTAGGGCAATGTCAGGAAAGCCTACTGGACAGTGACTGCATACAAATCCTGTATCTAGGATTAGGAACCTGATGGTACCAAGTAGAATCTTACCACTGTGAAATGGAAAAGATAGCTGCACATCAACCAAAATGAGTAACTCTCTGTAGAGACTACAGTTTGGTTTACTGGCCAGGATTTTTGCTGTATGCAGAGAAATATCTTCCTCTACATATGACATTGTCAGGCTGGGTTCACATTTGCGCCAGAGCCTCCTTTGCAGAAACAAAAATTGAAAGACGGGAAAGTCTATCATGGAGAATCCACCACTTTCAGTTTGAAACAACGCACCCCATTATAGTCAATGAGGTCTGCAGGTGTCCCTGTGTAATTGCTGAAACAGTGGTCCGCTACTCAGGTTCCCCTTCCCCAACAGACCCAATCGAGCGCAACGCTAGTGTGAGCTTAGCTTCATTCTCTGAAAAACACATACAGGGGGTGGCATTGCTGCTCTCTAAATACCAGCTATAAAATATATTTATGCAGTTTCCTTCACAGAGATATTTCTATACTATAATGAGTTATCTTCAGCTTTTATATTTAAACAACTGTTATAGCAAAGAGATGTTGCCTCAGCTCTGTCTTTGTGCTCCATGGAGATACTGCTTTTCTTTGCAGGCAGCTAAAGGTCTTCCTCACTCTGTCAGCCGCTGCCTGTTAACTCCAGAAGTTGGTGTAATATCCGCTTCTGTCCATACCGCACATGGAGAGAATACTGTTCCCTACAGCTAAGGTTCATGTATTCCACCTTATTGTCTAGAAGAGTCTGATCACTGCACAAGTCACTTGTGTACGCTTTGAGGGCAAGTTCCACAGTTATATGGAGAAGTTTGCGCCAAGAAGCTGGCAGCTCTGAGATTTGCTGGTTGCTCAGGGTCTCTTCTTCCTCATCATCCTCCTCCCATCCCTCGTTCTCTTTGTACTCTGCAAATTCACCTGGAGACATGCATAGCAGCTAAAACAGACCAAATAATCAAGATGGAGGTTACTATAATAATACAGAGCTGGGGTGTAATCTAAATCTAGCTACAGATTCTGGGAAACGCCCTCAAATCAGTTATGTAGTTACATCGCTAGGCTGGATGGACCTTCAAAATTCTCTAGGGTAGTAGTGAGTAAGTTATGTTTACTTGTATATAGCAGCAAATAACTAAGATGTCTCCATTATACCCTGCGCCACCTTTAGACAGGGCACGGAGAGTATAATAATCACTCACCTTCAGACATGTCCTCAACTCATCCTCTGTCAGTGCTTCTTCACAGCCAAATACAAAAACTCCTTCCTCCACAACCACTTCCATTTGCCTGAGAAAGGCCCAGCGCTCATGCACCACTGCAGTCTCCTTTTCCGACTCTGCCCCTAGAAACAGAGAAAAGATAAGATGGACTTTTCTAGCATGATGGCAGACACACTACACAGCCTGAAGCACATACTCAGCAAAGCAGCTTCTTGTAATGCCCGCATTGGGATGTCAGCTGTCTCATTGATGTTGTTGGGGTAAGGTTCAGAGAATCCATACATGTGCAGAAGCTGCCAATTTCCCAACTCTCCATAAGTGTTGAAGAGCTCATCTCCTCCCATTACTGGCCGTGTGGTCACCATCCGCAAACATTCCTGATACGAGAATAAGTACAAGAGGCTCATAAAATGCCTCTATATGGCAGAACCGAGAAGACATCAGTAAATAACGCACCGGTGTGAACTCCAAGTGTGTGTTGTGGTGTGCAACATGATTCAGTAAATCAGCCACTGGAACCATCATTGGTGGGTGGGCATCCTTCCCACAATCGTCCTCTTCATCATCAAGCGGTTCCTGGAAACTGAAGGGTGACAAAATTCAACATGAACTAAGACACCTGAGAACATAATCTGCAGACCTAACCCAGATTTCTAGCCATAGCCTACATCTATGGAACTTCTCCTTTCTTCTTTATCATTAAAAGCGTGCTTGGCTAATCTCCCCTGCATCAGTGTATCATCCCTTGGCTGCTTTGTTGTCAAGATGCAGGATGCTGATGAACAGCGCCCTCTTACCTATATGCCATGACAAATGCCACCAGTCTCCTGTATAGATCCAGGGAATGCTTCTGAGGACAGAACATTTTAGGGTGTCTCCTGATGAATGGTAGCACAATGGTAATGTATTCCTGCTCTATGTTCTCCAGGTCTCTCTGCACGGCCTCATTAACACCAGTGCCTTTCAGGAGCCGCAGCCTCTCATCCTTTGACCTGCAGGGAGAAGACAACACAGTTAATTTATTGCTCTGAGATAATGGTCATCAGCCATCCCAGCTCTACTGAAAATGTCCTCACCAGAACATGGGCAGGTCAGGGGGAGTCAGCTGGGGCCACAGTCCAAAGTATGGTGCCCATGGAGAAGCCTCATCTGTAGCTTCAAACATGAGGGAGATGAGAAGGGGAACCCAACCAGATTTGCTTTCCAGGTTTTTCTGTTCTATATTAAAGAATATAGGAAGACCTTATTAGAGCTTTACCTGAATACCCCAGACATCCATCATCAATACATCTGACTGCTGCGGATTCCACCACCACTTCGTCGCGGGTATAAGCATACTACCAGATACAGCAAACATGTCACAACCAGTACCTTTCTTCAGAAGCTCCTGGATCTTGGTTGTCTGCTGGGACAGGAGGGCAGAGCGGGGGATCGAGAAAATGACTTCTCCTGCAGGGAGATCTTCACGTGTCAGCATCCCATATTGGCAAACCGTGTTCTGTGTGCTTACGTATACCTAGTAAACATGTAGAGATGGCGGCCATAATAGTATCGCCTACAGACCTATCAATCACCCCTGGTCACCCTGTGTGTTCTGCTCCTTCCAGGTATAGCAGATGACCTTTTCTTACCTTTGGGTTGAGCTGGATGCCATTTTTTTGGCACCACTGAAGGAAATTTGGGAGTGGGGTGTCCTTCCCATCCTCCTCCACCTGAAAAGGGAAAAATCTCCATGAGCCACACTTTAATGTAATAGTAATGTAATAACACTGAACAGGGTCATACAATAATACTACAGTTATAGCAGGATAACGTGGATGTTTGGGGCACCTTTCGTCTCTTCAGCTCCGGGCTCATGCTTATCCTTCACACGTGTTTCCGGATCTCTTCCAGGTTAGACCACGCCCACCAGTTTCCCCGTACGGGCTGCGGCGGGAATGATCACGTGGTTGCGTTGCCTTCTGCCCTCAGTAGGTGAGTGGTCGTTACGTTTGCGGCGCGCAGTGATGATTATAAAACCGGCTGACACCGGTATTCACCACGACTTGGAGCCGCGCGACCTTTGCAGGCGTTAGTTCCCTCAGATGTCCTGACAGGACTGCAGAGAACTCCCGGGAGTCCAGTAACCACCTGATAGAGGCTGAATAGTGCCTCACTCCCCACCTGATAGGGGCTGAATAGCGCCTCACTCCGGGGGTCCTGCTGCATAGAATAGCGCCTCACTCCCCACCTGATAGAGGCTGAATAGCGCCTCACTCCCCACCTGATAGAGGCTGAATAGCGCCTCACTCCCCACATGATAGAGGCCGAATAGCGCCTCACTCCCCACCTGATAGAGGCTGAATAGCGCCTCACTCCCCACATGATAGGGGCTGAATAGCGCCTCACTCCGGGGGTCCTGCTGCATAGAATAGCGCCTCACTCCCCACCTGATAGGGGCTGAATAGCGCCTCACTCCAGGGGTCCTGCTGCATAGAATAGCGCCTCCCCACCTGATAGAGGCTGAATAGCGCCTCACTCCCCACATGATAGAGGCCGAATAGCGCCTCACTCCCCACCTGATAGAGGCTGAATAGTGCCTCACTCCCCACCTGATAGAGGCTGAATAGTGCCTCACTCCCCACCTGATAGAGGCTGAATAGTGCCTCACTCCCCACCTGATAGAGGCTGAATAGTGCCTCACTCCCCACCTGATAGGGGCTGAATAGCGCCTCACTCCGGGGGTCCTGCTGCATAGAATAGCGCCTCACTCCCCACCTGATAGAGGCTGAATAGCGCCTCACTCCCCACATGATAGAGGCCGAATAGCGCCTCACTCCCCACATGATAGAGGCCGAATAGCGCCTCACTCCCCACCTGATAGAGGCTGAATAGCGTCTCACTCCACACCTGATAGAGGCTGAATAGCGTCTCACTCCCCACCTGATAGAGGCTGAATAGCGCCTCACTCCGGGGTGTCCTGCTGCATAGAATAGCGGAGAGCCCTGTGTCATATCATACAGTGGTGTCCAGTTATTAAAATTCTGTCATAGTCAACATTGTATCTGGTGATATGGTAGTACCTGGCAAAGCCCCCCTTCCTCAATATTGTACTGTCTGGTGACATGGCAATACATGTTGGTACAATTTTGGGGGGGAGGGTGGGTCTCTATCTGGTGCAGGGCCCCTTTGATGAATTAATGGGCCCCCCACACACATTTTAATGCCTCCCTTCCCCAGTCACTATTGATATATATTATCTACAAATAAAGAAATAGAAAGATGCTATGCTGAGTGAGTATTACTCACCTAACCCTGATCTTTGACTGCAGGATCTGGATATAACGATGTCTGTGGCTAGGGCTCATTGCGCCTCCTTTAAGCAGACATTATCTGCCGAACACTGATTATGCAGATAGTTCTGAATTCAACTCTGTGTCCTAAGGACACAGAGTTGAAATTGAAATCCAGATTTGATGAGGGGGGTGGGGGGTTGGCCAGTACGATAGGGCCTAGTGGTGACAGGGCATGGTGATGCCTCTCAGTTTTCCCCCAACAGTGTACCATCTAGTGACATGAAAATATCTGTCAGACCTCACAAGATTGCTATCTGTGTACATACCATATATACTCGAGTATAAGCCAACCCAAATATAAGCCGAGGCCCCTAATTTTACCACAAAAAACTGGGAAAACTTATTGACTCGTGTATAATCCGAAGGGGGGAAATGCAGCAGCTGCTGGAAAATTCCAAAAATGAAAGTGGTCGAAGTTTTTGGGTGCAGTAGTTGCTGGAGAAGGGAAGGGGGTGTTTTGGTTGTCTGTCTGCCCCTTCCCTGAGCTTGAGGACTGGGGTTTTTCCCCCCATTTGGAATTCCATCTATATTTGGCTGAATATAGAGTATCTGCAGTGCTCCTATTAACCCCTTCCCAACAGGAGCACTGCAGATCCCCTATATTCAGTAGACCGGGCACTGTCAGACACAGGGATACCTAATGTGTATGTGTTTCACAGTAATTCTCTACTTTTATATGTATTCTAGGGAAAGGAGGGATTTAGAACTTTTATTTACTTTATTGTTTTATTATATTTTTTTAAAGCTTCTTTTCTTCCCCCTATTTTATGAGAGATTCTATACATTACTATAGCGGCTGGTCATAGACAACCCCTCCCCCCCCCCCCCCCAAAAAAAAAAGAAAAAAATAATTTTTTTTTTTTTTTTGCTTGACTCGAGTATAAGCCGAGGGGGGCTTTTTCAGCACAAAAACTGTGCTGAAAATTTGGCTTATACCCGTGTATATACGGTAATAATATCAGTCCAAGCCCCTCCCAACATTGTACTATATGGTTAGATGATAATACCTAGCAGAAGTTTATAATTATGTAATGTATGAAAAAACATTGTTATCCTTTAAAGCTGAATGCTAGATATAGTTGCTTATGCTTGAAACTGCTATAATGTTAAATGATAAGATGGCGCCTGTGTCCAAGACAGCGCCCCAAGGTCCCCATGCAGAAGCAGGACCAGCTGGCTATATCTGGCACTGCATAAACTTTTTATGTTTGATTGAGATGTACCATACCAATCAGGAATGAATATGAAAACTTACGTTGTTGTTGTATCAATTCCTTTCTCTGATACTATTTAACTCTGTGTTCTCAATAAAAAGTGGGTCAGCATACATTCTTTGGTTGAGAGAAGAATGAATACCAACACATAGAGTGGTGTGATTTCTTGACCGCCGGCCCTCAGCCTTATTAATTAGGATGACGACAGTTACCCAAGATTATTGGTCACTTAGTCATAAACGTGACTATGACCTTATCACTGGCACTCCACATTCAAATTGGCGGCGATTTGACCCACAGTAGGCTGTCGAGAACCCCATACGACTCTGCAGAGGTGACGTGACGTCCATTCGTCGAACCGGCGCGCCAGTTTATGCGGCTGTCGACGGCTCTGCAATATTACAGGTCCACCCAATACAGTGTTGACCTTGGAATCCCAAATTCCTGGGTAATCACCAAAATGCTGCTTTATTAACCCCTTCCCGCCGATGGCACTTTTTGACTTCCTGACCAAACTCGATTTTTCAAAACTGATATGTGTCACTTTATGTGGCAATAACTTTGGAATGCTTTAACTTACCAAAGTTAAAGGGGTTAAAGGAGAAAACGCATCCCACAATTTGTTATGCAAGTTCTCCCGACTACCATAGTACCCCACTTGTGGGTGTAAACTAATATATGAACCCACAGCGAGACGCAGAAGGGAAGGCGCGCCAAGGAGCTTTTAGAGGGCAGATCTGGCTGTGATCAGTTTCAGGAACCATGTCGCATTTACAAAGCCCTTGAGGAGTCAAAACAGTGGAAACCTCTAAAAAGTGACCCCATTTTGAAAACCGCACCCCTCAAAGAATTTATCAAGTGATGTAGTGAGCATTAGTAACCCAGAAGTGAATATGTAAGCTGTGCGGAGTGAATTGGGTATACCAAATCCCATTCTATTTTCCCACTAGCTCCTATGACACGGATGGGGAAGAGGGGCATTCTGGGGGATCAGCGCTGGTGTATTATCTCTCATAAGCTCTAAATATGGGGTGTCCCCTGAAAACTCTCGCACAGCTTATACATTTCCTTCTAGTCGCAGCCACTTATGTCCTAATGATTTGGCGACTTTTGGGGGTTTTGTCTTCACATTGTACAAGCTAGATTTTTATTTTCTGGCAATGTGGCCATATGAGGGCTTGGTGTTTGCGGTATTAGATGAGCTTCTCAATGAAACCATTTTGGGGCCTGTAACTCATTGACTACATTTTATTAATTCTTTCTGAGTGGGATATAAAAGGAAACATCAATTCTGGCATTGCTTTTTAGCATTTTTTTTTTCCCGTGCAGAGTACAGAATAAGTAACATGTTACCTTTATTCTGCGGGTCAGTACGGTTACGGCGATACCTCAGTTATATGATTTTTTAATGCGTTGCTATTTGTGCAGAATAAAATTCAATTTAGGGAAAAAAATCAATTATTTTTGCATCGCCATCTTCTGAAAGGCATAACATTTTATTTTTCGGTAGACAGAGCTGGTTGAGGGCTTATTTTTTGCGGGATGACCTCTGCTTTTTATTGGTACCATTTTGGTTTTGATCTGACCATTTGATTACTTTTTATTGAACATTTTGTAAGGGAAAGGTGATGAATAATCATTATTTTGTGCGGTTTTCTGGGTTTTTTTTATGACGGTCGCCATTCGAGTTATATAATGTTTTAATTTCATTGTTCAGGTTATTACGGACACGGTGATACCAAATATGTAATGTTTTTTTCCATTTTTCTTTATTTTACATAATAAATCATTTTACATGGGGGAAAAAGGAATTTTTGGGGCTTTATTTCTAATTTAATTTAAACTTTTTTATTTTTTACTTTTTTTTCACTTTTTTTTTTCTGTCCCCATGGGGGATTGTAACACGTGTATTGCAGTGTACAGGAAGCTGTCAGCCTGTGTAGACGCACAAGGCTGACAGCTTCCTTTTGGGCAGGATCAAACAGGTACGTGGAGGGGGTAAGTGATGGGGCAGACCCGGGGTCACTGATCAGTAAGTGAATATCGGCACCCCCCGATACCAGCGCGGGGGGTGCCGATCGGCACCACAGTATACTGGAACCCCGGAGTTCACCCCCCGGAGTTAACACCCGCGATCGGACCCGGTTCTGACTGCGGGTGTTACAGGGCATTGTCAGCTGTATGTTACGGCTGACACCCGCAGTGCATGGTGCGCACACAGTTTCTGTGTGCGCACTATGCAGCCACTGTACTAGTACGGCGGTTTGCGGGAAGTCCTTCCCAGCAGCGCCGTACTATTACGGCGGATGTCGGGAAGGGGTTAACAGATTTTGGCTCCTTTCCATAAAATCCAACACTGAAATCCAATTCTGTCTCTTTCTTATTTTTTGCTGCCTTTCTCTTGCTGGCTTCTCACTAGAGCAGACCTGGGCAATGTATGGTCCGTGGGCCACATCCGGCCCTCTGCCTTGTTCTGTCCAGCCCGCATATCTTTTGGAAGTTCGTTCAAGGACCTGTGATGACATCATCACAGCCTATCACCAGGATAGGCTATGACTCGTTAGTGGGCGGAGCCACACAGGACAGTGTGAAACAGCAAGCTGCTGGCAATGGAGGCTGCTGGATGATAAAGAAGAGGGAAGAGACAGCATGTGTGAGCAAGAGGGGGAACTAGGGACAGATGTAGGGGGCAGTTAAACTGAATGCAGATGGAGGGGGGACATTAAACTAGGGGGCAGATGGAGGGTGACATTAAACTGGGGTCAACTGGAGGAGGATATTAGAGATGAGCGAATAGTATTCGATCGAATACTACGGAATTCAAAATATCCATACTCGATGGAATACTACAAGCTATTCGCAGTAAATATTCGATTCAGAACCAGTGTTGATTGGCAGAATGCTATACAGTGTATAGCAATAGGCCAATTAACGCTGGTTCTGCAGCAGGCTCGTCCTTGCTAGTCGGGAGAGCTGGCAGCTTGCTGTTACGAGGGAGGTGACTTTTTTTCATAGGAGTGAATTGACCAGTGTTGATTGGCCTAATGCTATACAGTGTACAGCATTTGGCCAATCAACGCTGGTTCTTCCGGAGGCTCGTCTGTGAGAAGGCAGAGTTTAAGATCGGACCACAGCAGTCTCCATTGTGGTCCGATCTTAGACTCCGCCTCCTCACAGACGAAACTCCGGCAGAACCAGCGTTGATTGGCCGAATGCTGTACACTGGCCAATCAACGCTGGTCAATTCTCTACTAGCAAGGACGAGCCTGCTGCAGAATCAGCGTTGATTTGCCAAAGGCTTGTCTTCGCTAGTCGGGAGAGGTGGCAGCTTGCGGTTACGAGGGACTTACTTTTTATCAGCGCAACTGCAAGCGCTGTGCAGTTAAAGCGCACGGACCTCATAAACTATAATGGGGTCCGTGCGCTTTTAACTGCACAGCGCTCCTCCTAAACACTCTCCTCCTGCTACTCGTGGACTTGGTGACTCTCCTTTAGTCGAATAGTGGTTTCCCCTGAAACAAGCATTTTTTTCCCAAAGACTATAATGGGATTCAATATTCGATCAAGTAGTCGAATATTGAGGCTCTACTCGAAACGAATATTTCACTGTTTGCTCATGTCTAGAGGATATTAAACCATGGGGGTAGCTGGAGGGGGACATATCTGCCTCTAGTTGCTCCCAGTTGCTCCAACTATCCCCATTGTTTAATGTCCCTCTTCAGCTGTCCCAGTTTAATGTCCCCTCTAGTTTCCCCCAGTTTAAAGAGGACCTTTCACCATTTTTCCCAAAGGCAGTGTTATATACTGCCAGAAAGCTGACAGTGCGCTGAGTTCAGCGCACTGCCGGCTTTCCCGATCTGTGCCCGGTGTGAAGAGCTTACGGTCCGGTACCGTAGCTCTTCTATGGTCAGAAGGGCGTTTCTGACCATTAGCCAGGAACGTCCTTCTGCCTCGCGGCGCCAATCGCGCTGTGTTGTGGAGCCCGGAGGAACGCCCCCTCCCTCTGCTCACACAGCTTGTCTATAGACGAGTATTATCAGGAGAGGGAGGGGGCGTTCCTCCCCGCTCATACAGCACAGCGTGATTGGTGCCGCGAGGCAGAAGGACGTTCCTGGCTAATGGTCAGAAACGCCCTTCTGACCATAGAAGAGCTACGGTTCCGGACCGTAAGCTCTTCACACCGGGCACAGATCGGGAAATCCGACAGTGCGCTGAACTCAGTGCACTGTCAGCTTATAACACTGCCTTTGGGAAAAATGGTGAAAGGTCCTCTTTAAACTGGGGCACGAGGAGAGGGACTTAATACTGTGGAATATTTATAGGAGAACATTATAAGGTGGTGGCATGTAATGTACGGGTGACTGTAGGAGGATTATACTTTGCGGGGGAACATTGAAAAAATCATTGATAATGGGCGGAGTCATTGTAGAAGTGGGTGGAGCTAAATTTGCCACAGCACGCATAGCCCTCTATAACTGTTTCAATTCCTCATGTGGCCCCATACAGTGATAATGTTACTCAAAACCAGCGCACACCATCCAAAGAATAACCAAATAAAAGTGCAACAATGTGTTTAGCAAAAAATACTGGTTAAGGATTTTGACACTGGCTGTCAATCCCTTTCCGGAAACAGCCCAGACAGGGGCATACTGTTAGTCATACCATAAATCAGGGCAGACTACTTTCATTCCTCACTCAGCTGAAAACTTGTATTCGCCCCAATATTTTGGCTGTGCAATGTAGTCTGCAGTTCTAATATGGCCAGTTATGGAGGGCCATGTTACCTGTTCTTATATGAAAATAAATCGAAACTTGCCATGCAGCATTGTTTCCAATGCTGCCTGGGAACACTCTGGGGAAGCATTGTTTTTGCTCGAAAAGCCTTATCATTATTAGGGACACTATTACTAATGGGGGCACTCTGAAAGAACAGTATTGCTATTAGGTCACTATTACTTTGGGGAGCATTATTACTATTGGATAACTATTACTAATGTGGGGAACTCTCGAGGAGCATTATTACTAATGGGAAACCGCCTGGGAGCATACTTACTATAGGCAGTATTACTAACTGGGGCACTCTGAGGGAGTATTATTACTATCACAGTACTATACGGTCAGTATTAGTAATGGTGGCACACCTGGGAAGCATTATTACTATTGGGTATCTATTACTAATGGGGCAATATTTGTTTGGCACAATTATTTTCGAGGGCACTGCAAGGCATTAATTAACTGTGTGTTACTAGTATTTTCAGGGTATCTTGTATGGCAAACTGCAACAATAAATCATGACTAGAAGAATTCATGGCGGGGTGGAAAAGATGAGGAAGGAGAATGTCTACAAACATACAAAGGGTGTTCTATAAATTATATACCTCAGCATAACTAAGCTTGTCTAGATATACAAAATACACACTGTAGCAGCTCAGTCTGATGAGAGCACTGGAAGGGAAAGGATGGCAAGTGGAGTACAGTGCGGGTCTATAAAGTGATTGAGGGGATTGGAGCAGTGTTCTGTGGAAGTCAGTGTTATGGTTTATGAATTGGGGATTTCAGCTGGCACGGTTGCCAGTATCATTCATGATGTTTTGAGGATGTCAAAGGTCAGTTAACAAGTGGGTGCCACAAATGTTGCTACTGCTTCACGACAATGTGCTCATGAGTTTTGCAAATCACCAAGTGTTACCAGGAAATGCGGCTTCATGTAGTTTAACCATCCACCCCGCAGTCCAGACCTGGCTCCCAGAGATCACTTTCTCTTTCGTAACCTGAAGAAATTGTTGCTGATATTGCAGTCAGTGAGACGGTAGCAAGAATCCTGCAGCAGCAAGAAGTCTCCTTCCATTCTGAGGGCATCCTGTCACTGGAGGCGACGTGGAATAAGTGTGTTGAAGTAAAGAGAGATTACATTGAAAAGTAGCAGAAAGTTCAATTTTCTCAAAAAAATGTTGTTTTCCTATTCAGGTAGATAACTTATTGTACACCCCTCATACATTAGTAAAGATGATTGGTCTTGTTTTAACAAAGGGTTATCCAATGTGGACTTCCGTTACTAAAATCAGCTTTACTTCTACACTGCCAACAGCTAATCTTAATGTATGCATACCTAATGTTTAATTAGATTAGATAGCTGTGCAGTCATGGCCAAAAGTTTTGAGAATGATACAAATATTAATTTTTACAAAGTCTACTGCTTCAGTTTTTCTAATGGCAATTTGCATATACTCCAGAATGTTATAAAGAGTGATCAGCTTAACAGCAATTACTTGCAAAGTCAATATTTGCCTAGAAAATGAACTTTATCCCCCAAAACACATTTCAACATCATTGCAGGCCTGCCTTAAAAGGACCAGCTAAAATCGTTTCAGTGATTGCTCCATTAACACAGGTGTGGGTGTTAATAAGGACAGGGCTGGAGATCAATCTGTCATGATTAAGTAAGAATGACACCACTGGACACTTTAAAAGGAGGCTGCTGCTTGGCATCATTGTTTCTCTTCTGTTAACCATGGTTATCTCTAAAGAAACATGTACAGTCATCATTGCACTGCACAAAAATGGCCTAACAGGGAAGAGTGTCGCAGCTACAAAGATTGCACCTCAGTCAACAATCTATCGCATCATCAAGAACTTCAAGGAGAGAGGTTCCATTGTTGGCAAAAAGGCTCCAGGGCGCCCAAGAAAGACCAGCAAGCACCAGGACTGTCTCTTAAAAGTGTTTCAGCTGCGGGATCGGGCTACCAGCAGTGCAGAGCTTGCTAAGGAATGGCAGCAGGCAGGTGTGAGTGCATCTGCATGCACTGTGAGGTGGAGACTCTTGGAGCAAGGCCTGGTCTCAAGGAGGGCAGCAAAGAAGCCACTTCTCTCCAGAAAAAACATCAGGGACAGACTGATATTCTGCAAAAGGTACAGGGAGTGGACTGCTGAGGACTGGGGTAAAGTCATTTTCTCTGATGAATCCCCTTTTCGATTGTTTGGGACATCTGGAAAACAGCTTATTCGGAGAAGACGAGGTGAGCGCTACCACTAGTCTTGTCTCATGCCAACTGTAAAGCATCCTGAAACCATTCATGTGTGGGGTTGCTTCTCAGCCAAGGGAATCGGCTCTCTCACAGTCTTGCCTAAAAACACAGCCATGAATAAAGAATGGTACCAGAATGTCCTCCAAGATCAACTTCTCCCAACCGTCCAAGAGCAGTTTGGGGATCAACAATGCCTTTTCCAGCATGATGGAGCACCTTGCCATAAAGCAAAGGTGATAACTAAATGGCTCAGGGAACAAAACATAGAGATTTTGGGTCCATGGCCTGGAAACTCCCCAGATCTTAATCCCATTGAGAACTTGTGGTCAATCATAAAGAGACGGGTGGACAAACAAAAACCTACAAATTCTGACAAAATGCAAGCATTGATTGTGCAAGAATGGACTGCTATCAGTCAGGATTTGGTCCAGAAGTTGATTGAGAGCATGCCAGGGACAATTGCAGAGGTCCTGAAGAAGAAGGGTCAACACTGCAAATATTAACTTGCTGCATTAACTCATTCTGTCAATATAAGCTTTTGTTACTCATAATATGATTGCAATTATATTTCTGTATGTGATAAAAACATCTGACAAACACACATAAAAACCAGAGGGCGGCAGATCATGTGAAAATGTAATATTTGTGTCATTCTCAAAACTTTTGGCCATGACTGTAGTGCCAGTCCTTTACCACTGGTATCTTGCTCCTCCAGGTGGGTCATGGCTGCCAGGTTACATACAGGCTCCATCATACTGTTCCATATCATCCTTCTTCTGCGGTGGCTGCGCATACGGACTCTTCACCACCTCTGACAACTTCAGGTTTTTTTTTTTACCTGTAATAGTCACCAATCCACTGATTCTGATGGGGTTTGAATTTTTTTAATATAAGCCCCACACATCCTGAGCAATCAGTGCTGTTAGGTTTGGTGCCTAATATGCTTATTAAGGCTCTCTACAATTAAGTGGGTGGTCTCAGGCAGGAGCAGACAAAGGGATGCAATTTTGAGCTCAGATGTGAACGATGTCAGTGTTCAGAGTTACACCCTCTTGTCTGCTCTACCCTAAAACCGCCTGATTGACAGAATAATTGGCAAATCAGACACCAAAACTAACTCCTCGGACATACACAATAAATTCCAACTGTGCTTAAATTACCTGATCCACAAACTTCTGCTATTGATTCTCCAATTGCTAATGTACTCCACCAGCCCAGACCTCAGCCTGCACCCAGACTACATGCCTTCCTTACTGCCTGTTGTCTCTCAACCCACCAGAGTCTGCTTTCATCTACACTGGGACTACTACTAGAGGTAAAGACAAGGTGTTCCCCTTCAACAAAAAGCAGGTCCCTATATAGCGCTTCAGGGGTGAAAAGGGGACCGCAACACACTCAAAGTAGCCCAAAGCCAGTTATGTAACAGTGAGTGGATGCACAACTGCTGCATCACACTGGGACTGGACAGTCACAACTGTATGTCGTGTGCTCAGTTTGCTGAGGCAACAATCTTCCACTCTGCTTGTATTGTCCATTAATTTGAACAGGACCCATGAATGATTTTTGCAGGGCTCAGGATGGTTGTCTTACCAAACCAGTTATATATTTTTAAAGCATAATGTCAGACTGGGCAAGAGAGTAGGCCTGGACAACTCCTTTATATAGATGTAATAGTGATATGAAGAGATGCCACCTTTTCATGCCAGCACAACTAGTGTGCTACAGTGATATTTTGTGTTGCCCCGAGAAGGAATGCACAAAGTGACAAAGTGAAGAATTTGCAAGATTTATACTGTATCGTACCATTGACTAATGGGAAATCTTCCCTTTGACGACCACTCATGGTGCTTTGCAGAGTAATCTGGTGATAGGTGTTCCCCAAGCAGAGTGACTTCAGACACTACACACTGCGCAGATTTACTATTTTATTGAGGTTTGTTGAATTCATCCCTTACTATCATGAAGTATTTTTACTGATGGCTTAAATGCAGCTACAAGCATCCACTGCCACAAAAGACAGATCCGTAACTAGAACATATATGAATACAGAGTCACTGTGCACACAAACGGGATTCATTACCCTCCAGGTCACAGTAACCAGGGAGCGATGCCTCACAACCATGGATGGAGAGACTGGCAGAAGACGCAGATGGGGTAAGGGCAACATCAAGATAATGGAACGCGGGAGACAGGACGCAATTTTAAAACAGAAGATTGGTTTGATGTACACAGGGATGGGCCCATCACACACTCCACTCCTCTCACAAACATTCACCAGAACAGGACATGTCTTATAGCTGAGCCTCACTCAAATGTCAATAGAGAAGCCTTAAGGATTTCCTGCTACAACCTGGAATGGCATCTAAACCCACAAGTTACACCCTGTGCTTATCACATGATAGATCAATAGATATACAGGATGCCCTACAGTCATCCAGGTCATCTTTATAGAATCCTTTACAGGCATTCACGTCACCTTGAAAGGTCCCCTACATCAATCCAGATCAGTTCTCTATAGAATCCCCATCAGTCATCCAGATAAGCCCTATAGGATCTTACAGTCCTTTAGATCATCTCTTTAGAATCTCCTACACTTATCCAGATCATCTCTACAGGATCTCCTATAGTCAACCATGACATCTGTATGGGCTTTTTGCCTTTATTGGGTTATTACAATACCTCCAGTTATCTCCTCCTTTTATATAAATTTGACATAATGACTCGATATCGGCCACTATTCTACACCACAGTTGAGATGGTGAATGAATCATGACCTTCCGCACTATGTATTTCCAAAGGTGGGCCAAATTTAGTTTGGCTACAATAAAGTCCTTCCCATCGCTTGCAGCCAGAAGTCTACTTGACTGCAGCCAGAGGAAGACTTGCTACCACTGAACCAGGTACCCCCCCCCCTTCACAGTCACCACTGCTGATCCAATCACTATCTGCCGTTACCCCCGTCTTACATCAAGTCACAGGGGAGCGGAAAGAGCACACACCAGATGATGATTAACTACTGCCACTCTGGTATTTGGATCCCCAAAAAACGCCAGACGCTGTTTAAAGGGGTGGGGTGCAGGAAGAAAAACCAGTAAAGAAGAGATGGGTAATGAGTGGGCAAGAAGAGGGGTAAATAGGGAGTAAGGTGCTTCTCCAGGGTTCTTCAGCAGGACACTTCCATGGTGTGGTTAATCTGACCAATGCCTTCACTGCTTTCCGACTGAGTACAAGGCCTGGGGCGACTTCCATCCACAGAACTGGCGCTGGTGAGGGATGCTGTGCGAGATCGGGCAAGTCGGGTCATACTGGCTGAGGGCACTATGAGAGCAAACAATAGTAAACAAATCAAATTCTGGATCGGCTACTGGACAGTCACAAAAAAACAAATCTAAGGTTAAGCATTGTCTGCCATCAAAAACTACTCAATACTGGTTACAGGGTGGATCTGATAAAAGGAATATGCTTAAGGTGTCAACCTCCCATGCAGGAGTATGGGAAAGCACTGGGAACTGAGGTGCAGGAGGTGGAACTATGACCCCCATACTCTTTGGCCAAGCAGCAGGCTACCACTGGGAATTGGAGCACTTGTCTGTGTAAGTCTGTTGTCTTCTGCATTAAGTTCCAGACGAGGTAAGAAACATCAGAACTTATCCCAGTTCTCAGTGACCTCTGGAAGCAGTGTCATGTGCAGCATATACTCCACAGCAAAGCCTCAACGACAATAGCTTAGAAGAGGGATTCTCTGAAAGAATATTCCCATGTAGGCTTCTGCTCATTAAGTAACATATCTTTGGTAGTATCTGCATGTTTTGTAGCGGATACAATTAGATGTAACAGAACTGAATTTCCCTTGTCTTTTATTTGCTAATAACTCACAAATTAAAGATGAAAAGATAGTTTACCTGCAGAAATTCATAGCACCAATTGTGGGGGCATTGTGACTTGCAAAGATTGGAGCCTGGTTTAAGCAAAATGTTGATGTAAACCAAATAATATGTGGTATACACTTGGACTAGACAGCCTGAATATTCACCAAACTGATCATCCAGCATCAGGCACCTTTACACAGGCTGAATGAGCAGGCAGTGATCTGAAACAGACATCCCTAGCTGCGTTAGTTCCTGATCGCTGCCCAATATCATTACTACTCCATAGGAATGAACAAATGATTCATCCTTATACAGTTTGCAGAACATTATACTTTTTACATGGAGTAATGTGCTAGCACCTAATGAGAATAAGGCCACATAAAGGGGCAATGGATTTAAGACAGGCTAAGCAGACCCAATGTGCCAAATTACAAGTGTGCTGGCAACATTCAGTATGAATAGTCAGCAAGTGTGCCACGAGATACTTCCTATACCCATGCCAGTTGAGGAGACTGTGTTCTTCTGGCATCTGTTGTACTTTCTTATTCAGATGGCAAGATAAAAAACAAAACAATGTGGCATATGTATATACAAGATTTTAGGCATGAATGCTTTCAAAAATTGAAGTGTTAATTGACAAAAAATTAATTTAAGTGAATGAACAAAAGAAAAATCTAAATCATATCAATACTTAGTGTGACCGTCCTGTGAAGGAGGACTCCTGGAAGTGAACCCTGATCTCATCCTCCTCCAGTCTGCCTGGGGTCACATGAAGAGACAGAAGGAATTGAGCAAGTGCCGCAAACCTGTGGTTAGTTCTCCAAGATGTTTCCAACCTCACTGCAGAGTTCAGCCAAAAACTGTGTACAAGTATACCTAGAAGATTTGATGGTGTCAAAGGTAAAGGAAGGTCACAACAAATATGGATTTCATTTAGATTTTGTTCATTCACTTTACATTTTATTAATTGACCAAAATAAACTATTAACACTTCTATTTGTGAACGCCTTCTTACTTTGCATTTTACCCACAGCTAACTTTAGCTTCAGTTCTGTACATCCATACTTATTTAGCACATCAGACTGTGGACAACATTTGCCCCTGTATAGTGTAGAACTATACCGTTAGGACATGCAGTGGAAAAATATACCTACAGTGTAATGTTGCCCCACAACCTGATGTGTAGAAAGCCTTAGCTTTGCTTCAATTGTGCTTTCATGATCTGAGAGTGTCTCGAGATGTGGTCATGTGGAACCTGCAGGTGTTGTTTTAGCCTTCCATTTCCTTCTACACATTTATGGAGTAAGCTGATGGAGAGTGTGTGACATAAGCAGAAATGCAGAAAGTCGTCTGGCACTGGAGAGCACAGAGCAGCTGGAATACCCAGTCACTGGGAGGGGAGAGCAGCCCAGGCAGAGCATTCAGAGGTGGTACACAGCGGGCTGAGGAACATGCAATCTATACAGGGAGTCAACGCATTCGGCATACGGTGTGATGGGATACCTGCGCTGGCACTCTGTCTCCGATCCTTCAGGGAGGCAACTGAGAGGAAAAAAGACGAGGAAAGGAAGAGGAAGGAACCAAGGGAAGGGTGTGAAGAGTCCAGTGGTAGGTGATGAGGAAAGGAGAAGACATAGAAATGTGACATTGAGACAACAGGTACCAAAATGTCATCACCATAAAGAGAATACAGGGGGTTAATCAGAGATTTCTTAGCCACAGGTGGAGTGAAGTCTAAGTGTGCACAAAGAAAGAGACAAAGTGGGAACAACAGACACACAGAAAAACTCTTGAGACACATGAAGTGTACAATGCAAATACAAACTGAGGAGACAGAGACCAAGAGGATCATCCTCATACGACCAGTGAAATACATCCTGACACAGCCATCCTGTGGAGACAGACACGCCAGTGGCCGCCACCCTCTAGAGACTCTACACACCAGAGGCCATCAATCTTCAAGATCCCATATCTAGGGTCCACCACCCACCAGAAACCGTATATGCCAGGAACCGCCACCCTTCAGAGACCCACATGCTAGGGGAAGCCACCCACCAAAGACCCAAACAACGAGGGCCGCCATCTGGCAGAGCTGCACTTACTGTATCCCATTCCTTGAAGAAAATATTTGAAAGCTTCTGTCAGCTTCCCAGGCTGTAAACAGAAATGAGCCACGGTATCACTATTGCTATTTACAGACATGACATCACAATTGTGAAGAAAAGCATGAGTGTCCACTGATGAGGAAGAATGAGGATGGTGCAAAACCATTATAGGAGACATGTTCTGGGCAAAAAGGTCAGTGACTATGCTCCTGGGAGGTGGAGTGGAGGAACCAACCCTAGGCTTCCCATGCATTATCCTGCTTTTCCATGTTTCTGTTGATCACATGCCTGTATCACCCAGGTATATAAAATTAGATAGCTATACAATGTTCTGTGGAATAAAGTGGTGTCTTAGCACCAAAGATTGTGTCCCCACAAGCACCAGCAGTATGACTGGTCCTAGGCCGCATAATAACAATTACTGAATCCAACAGAAGCCTCTCTATTGATGGTTCTGCACCCATTGCTCTCACAAGTGTACAGCAGAACCTTATATAAATAACTGAAGCAGATACAGTGCCTACAAGTAGTATTCAACCCCCTGCAGATTTAGCAGGTTTGATAAGATGCAAATAAGTTAGAGCCTTCAAACTTCAAACAAGAGCAGGATTTATTAACAGATGCATAAATCTTACAAACCAAAAAGTTATGTTGCTCAGTAAAATTTTAATAAATTTTAAACATAAAAGTGTGGGTCAATTATTATTCAACCCCTAGGTTTAATATATTGTGGAATAACCCTTGTTTGCAATTACAGCTAATAATCGTCTTTTATAAGAACTGATCAGGCCGGCACAGGTCTCTGGAGTTATCTTGGCCCACTCCTCCATGCAGATCTTCTCCAAGTTATCTAGGTTCTTTGGGTGTCTCATGTGGACTTTAATCTTGAGCTCCTTCTACAAGTTTTCAATTGGGTTAAGGTCAGGAGACTGACTAGGCCACTGCAACACCTTGATTTTTTCCCTCTTGAACCAGGCCTTGGTTTTCTTGGCTGTGTGCTTTGGGTCGTTGTCTTGTTGGAAGATGAAATGACGACCCATCTTAAGATCCTTGATGGAGGAGTGGAGGTTCTTGGCCAAAATCTCCAGGTAGGCCGTGTTATCCATCTTCCCATGGATGTGGACCAGATGGCCAGGCCCCTTGGCTGAGAAGCAGCCCCACAGCATGATGATGCCACCACCATGCTTGACTGTAGGGATGGTATTCTTGGGGTCGTATGCAGTGCCATCCAGTCTCCAAACGTCACGTGTGTGGTTGACACCAAAGATCTCGATCTTGGTCTCATCAGACCAGAGAACCTTGAACCAGTCTGTCTCAGAGTCCTCCAAGTGATCATGAGCAAACTGTAGACGAGCCTTGACATGACGCTTTGAAAGTAAAGGTACCTTACGGGCTCGTCTGGAACAGAGACCATTGCGGTGGAGTACGTTACTTATGGTATTGACTGAAACCAATGTCCCCACTGCCATGAGATCTTCCCGGAGCTCCTTCCTTGTTGTCCTTGGGTTAGCCTTGACTCTTTGGACAAGCCTGTCCTCGGCACGGGAGGAAACTTTCAAAGGCTGTCCAGGCCATGGAAGGCTAACAGTAGTTCCATAACCCTTCCACTTCCAGATGATGCTCCCAACAGTCGAGACAGGTAGGCCTAAGTCCTTGGAAAGGGTTTTGTACCCCTTGCCAGCCTTGTGACCCTCCACGATCTTGTCTCTGATGGCCTTGGAATGCTCCTTTGTCTTTCCCATGTTGACCATGTATGAGTGCTGTTCACAAGTTTGGGGAGGGTCTTAAATAGTCAGAAAAGGCTGGAAAAAGAGATAATTAATCCAAACATGTGAAGCTCATTGTTCTTTGTGCCTGAACTACTTCTTAATACTTTATGGGAACCAAACAGAATTCTGGTGGTTTGAGGGGTTGAATAATAAATGACCCTCTGAATAAACTTTTTACAATTTAAAAAAAAATTAAACAAAGAAATAACATTCTTTTTTGCTGCAGTGCATTTCACACTTCCAGGCTGATCTACAGTCCAAATGTCACAATGCCTAGTTAATTCCGAATGTGTAAACCTGCTAAATCTGCAGGGGGTTGAATACTACTTGCAGGCACTGTATATACAAAACACGGGGTACACAAGCAGGTGGAGATATGGAAGTACCAAGGCTGAATCATGTTAAGCAGAATGAGATCATAGATACCTGGGTGACCTGTGGAAGTCCTCCAGAATCTGCCATCTGTATGAGACAACATGTAAGATGAGCAGAATTAATAAAGTATTGAGAAAAGACTGGACTGTGGCTAAAGTAACACATTATTGTTGGGCTCCCGTCCTCAACAACTGATACAGCTCTAACCATTCATGCTATCTCTGAATGTAGGGTTAGGATGGTCTGACAACTAAGGATAGATTAGAACCAAACTACGGGGTGAGAACAGGCCTACAAAGATAGGAAAGCCAACAAGAGAAGAAGAAGCAGCATACAAATAGAGTAGACACAAGAAAGAGGAGGCTACATACAACCAAGGGAGACAATCGACTAGAGGGCAAGGAGTCCTCACAAAAAAGGGGACCAGGCACAAGAGGGCGGAAAGGCCACATAAAAAGTGAGGGGATCAGAGGCAAGAGGAGACCAAATATAAAGAAAGGAGAACATAGACAAGAAGGTGGGGTCACATACATAAAAGGATCCCCGGCACAAGAAAAGACCAGACACAAGGAGAGAAGGCCACATACAAGAAAGGGACATAAATCTTGGCCGCCTCAAAATTTCGCGGATGGGTCACAGTACCTTCAGGAATGTTGTGGTTGTTGGATCAAGTTTAGCGTTACATTCAACCTGTAAGTTAAATAAAGTCAGGTAAGGAGAAGCAACAAGTAATATTTAAGAGAAACAAGCTGATTCTAAAAATCTCAATACAGACAGCATTAAATCTATATATACTAAACATGAGAAGATCAATTATTATACCAGTGCTCCTCAAACTACGAGGCAGGCCTTGCCAGTTGACCTTGCATCATCACTGTAGTCAATTTGGCTAGAAAAATAGAAGGAACTGTGATGACATCATCATCATAACTCCACGGGTCCCTTACCTGGAAGCAGTTCAGCTAAAGTCTACAGATTGAATTATTATTATTTATGTCCTAAGAAAGGCTCACAATCTAAATTCCCGATCAGTATGTCTACGGAGTGTGGGATGAGACTGGAGTGCCCAGAGGAAACCAACGATAACACAGGGAGTAACTCTTGCAGATATCATTTTTGGCTGGATTTGATACAAAGAATCCTGTGCTACAAGGCCCATATGTTCTAGTCTGAGATCAGAAGCATCATAGACTGCTACTGGAGACAAGAGGATCTTCTCTCATCCCCTTCTCTTTGCTGTCAGGGTGTTCATGACAGAGTTGGAGGTGTGGAATGGAGGAATGATTTTTTGCATGTTGAGAAGGTGGATAGATATATAGAGAGAATTCTGATCCCAATGGGCTAAAAGAGGAAAGATGAACCTGCGATTAGAGGGGAGGGTTTGGGAGGCAATTCTGCACATATACTGTATGTTGTGCTGTACAGTGGTACTTCTTTGGCCTTGATGGGCTGAGAAGTAGTTTTTGGCACGTCACTTTGGTATTTGGTTGGCACTGATAATAGTATTATGTGTACAATACAATGGCATTTGTTTGGCACTCTATGGCAATATTTGTTTGCTGTTGAGTCATGAGTCCAAAAAGTTTGAGAAGCCCTGTATTATACAGTACAGAACATTTGAAACTACCTTAGAAGACATCTACCAGATCACTTCAATCTAGGTGTCAACAATACAGTCATTTAATTGGGATCTGGTAATTCATGCTACAGGGTGATGGAAGTGATCAGCATTTTAATTGTTAATGGGAACCTATCAGTGTGATTTGGGACACTAAACCACTCATATGTCCTTATGGGCAAGGTTTAGTGTTCTACCTAGTTCTTTTTTTTATGTTCATAATTTTTTTTTTTACCCATGACCACGATAAAAATAAAAAACTTTATACTTACCTGTACTTGCTCCTATCCTCCTGGCACCAATACAGTTCTACAATGAAGCCAGAGAAGCATACCTAGGATTCACTGCGCGTGCGCCAGACCTCGAGAACATGCCCAGTGAAGCAGGTGTGCAGGTCCAATGAGACTCATTGGACTCACGCCTTGTTAAGTATAAATGTTTGCTTTTTAACACAGAAACGGATGGCATTGCTAAAGGTCTATATTGGACAGTAAACACATGGCCATAGGGAGATGTTCGTGATTTAGTGTCCCATGCTGACCTGATAGGTTCCCTTTAAGATCTAACCAGAACATCACATGTCAGCTACAGAAAAACACTGGTACAAACCACGCTGTCTTCAGCCGGGGAATTATCTCCAACAACCAGCATCACTGGAGCCCTGAGAGAAGACAAGAAAAACAAGTTCCATCAGAAGTTAAATGGAAGCAAAGCTGTAGACCCCTCACTGGTACAGTCCTATGAAAAAGTTTGGGCATCCCTATTAATCTTAATCGTTCTTAGTTCTAAATATTTTGGTGTTTGCAGCAGCCATTTCAGTTTGATATATCTAATAACTGATGGACACAGTAATATTTCAGGATTGAAATGAGGTTTATTGTACTAACAGAAAATGTGCATTATGCATTAAACCAAAATTTGACTGGTGCAAAAGTATGGGCACCTCAACAGAAAAGTGACATTAATATTTAGTAGATCCTCCTTTTGCCTCTAGTCGCTTCCTGTAGCTTTTAATCAGTTTCTGGATCCTGGATGAAGGTATTTTGGACCATTCCTCTTTACAAAACAATTCAAGTTCAGTTAAGTTTGATGGTCGCCGAGCATGGACAGCCCGCTTCCAATCATCCCACAGATGGTCGATGATATTCAGGTCTGGGGACTGGGATGGCCATTCCAGAACATTGTAATTGTTCCTCTGCATGAATGCCGGAGTCGATTTGGAGCGGTGTTTTGGATCATTGTCTTGCTGAAATATCCATCCCCGGCGTAACTTCAACTTCGTCACTGATTCTTGAACATTATTCTCAAGAATCTGCTGATTCTGAGTGGAATTCAAGCGACCCTCAACTTTAACAAGATTCCCGGTGCCGGCATTGGCCACACAGCTCCAAAGCATGATGGAACCTTCACCAAATTTTACAGTGGGTAGCAAGTGTTTTTCTTGAAATGCTGTTTTTTTTGGACGCCATGCATAACGCCTTTTTGTATGACCAAACAACTCAATCTTTGTTTCATCAGTCCACAGGACCTTCTTCCAAAATGAAGCTGGCTTGTACAAATGTGCTTTTGCATACCTCAGGCGACTCTGTGGCGTGCTTGCAGAAACGGCTTCTTTCTCATCACTCTCCCATACAGCTTCACCTTGTGCAAAGTGCGCTGTATGGTTGACCGATGCACAGTGACACCATCTGCAGCAAGATGATGCTGCAGCTCTTTGGAGGTGGTCTGTGGATTGTCCTTGACTGTTCTCACCATTCTTCTTCTCTGCCTTTCTGATATTTTTCTTGGCCTGCCACTTGTGGGCTTAACAAGAACTGTCCCTGTGGTCTTCCATTTCCTTACTATGTTCCTCACAGTAGAAACTGACAGGTTAAATCTCTGAGACAACTTTTTGTATCCTTCCCCTGAACAACTATGTTGAACAATCTTTGTTTTCTGATCATTTGAGAGCGGGCTGTCCATGCTCGGCGACCATCAAACTTAAAGAGGACCTTTCACCATTTTGCCCATAGGCAGTTCTATATACTGCCGGAAAGCTGACAGTGCACTGAGTTCAGCACACTGTCGGATTTCCCGATCTGGGCCCAGTGTGAAGAGCTTACGGTCCGGTACCGTAGCTCTTCTATGGTCAGAAGGGCGTTTCTGACACTTAGCCAGAGACGTCCTTCTTCACAGCACAGCCAATCGCGCTGTACAGTGTGAGCAAGGAGGAACTCCCCCCTCCCTCCCTGATAATGCTCGTCTATGGACGAGTACTGCGAGCAGACGGAGGGGGCGTTCCTCCCGGCTCTCACAGCACAGCGCGATTGGCTGTGCTGTGAAGAAGGACGTCTCTGGCTAAGTGTCAGAAACGCCCTTCTGACCATAGAAGAGCTACGGTACCGGACCGTAAGCTCTTCACACTGGGCCCAGATCAGGAAATCCGACAGTGTGCTGAACTCAGCGCACTGTCAGCTTTCCGGCAGTATATAGAACTGCCTGTGAGCAAAATGGTGAAAGGTCCTCTTTAACTGAACTTGAATTGTTTTGTAAAGAGGAATGGTCCAAAATACCTTCATCCAGGAACTGATTAAAAGCTACAGGAAGCGACTAGAGGCTGTTATCTTTGCAAAAGGAGGATCTACTAAATATTAATGTAACTTTTCTGTTGAGGTGCCCATACTTTTGCACCAGTCAAATTTTGGTTTAATGCATATTGCACATTTTCTGTTAGTACAATAAACCTCATTTCAATCCTGAAATATTACTGTGTCCAGCAGTTATTAGATATATCAAACTGAAATGGCTGTTGCAAACACCAAAATATTTAGAACTAAAAATGATTAAGATTAATAGGGGGGCCCAAACTTTTTCATAGGACTGTAGCTATAGACTCTCACGTCTGTAATAAATTTGCCTCACACTTGAATCTATATTATTGATGTGTCTTCCATAAGGTATATTTGAAAGTATATAGTGAAACAGAATTCCACGTCTTTGTTACCTTGGTACATCTTGTGTCGGTCACTGTATAATAATCGCTATATATTTTATGTATGATGCATCGTATGTTATTGCAATGCCCAAAAAGCCTCTTACTATAAAATAAATGGATTGCTGGAAATCATTCCGGTCATGTATTATATATAATGACTTACTTCAGAGTCTTGGCATTTGGGACAGTCCCAGGACGATTTATTTCCAAGTCTCTTCGACTGAGGACAAGAATCAATAGTGAAATACAAGACATCCAAAAATAAAAGTAGCAATATATTCCTAAGTCATACGTACAACACAGCCTGTCATGAACGTTTATGTAATCTACCAGGAGCCATGTCACATATATGATTAGAAACTTCACCCTGGTTATATAACCAAGTATACATTACGGAAGCCCCCCACCTGTTGTACATGTTCCAGAAGAGCTGCAGGTTGTTCTGGTTCACACAACTACTGATCTGCTGGCGATAATTCTGCACCAGCTCCGTGTTGTTCATCAGTTCCTCCTGTGGCAAGAGACAGTCATCACAAAGGGCAACACTGTGCTAAAAACTGCAGTAAATCCTAGTCACAACTAGAGGGCACTACTGCCAGTTGGGCCTCTGTATCACTAACAGCGTACACTACACTTTCACAGATACTGGGGTAACATGCAACTATGAAGAATGACCACTCTAATGCAACCTCTAGAAGATGACATGATGTTACCAGCATAAGGGAACAGGATTACCAGTGGCTGCCATATTATTAGCTGCTTATTGTGTGATAGAGTAACAGTACCTGACTAAAGAGATGAGACAACACGGTATCAGGGAGAGAACTTGTCAGTCCAGACAGCTGTGTAGAGAAAGTGACAGTATATAAGTACATAAGCTATTGTAAGTGGGAAGGATTGGGGAAATCATATGTTACTGAGGAGGTTCAGAGGTACATCAATGCTGTTATCATAACATCAAAAATTTGCTGGTCGCAGATAGATGTAGAAGCATGGACCAAAGTAGTGCAGTTAAACCCTCTATCAGTTACTACGCGTTTTGGCACCAAACTGGAGTCTTTATTGTGTACTTGATATCCAATGGGGGATCTGGTTTGGTGCCGTAACACATAGTAACCAGTTGAGTACATCACCAGCAGTTTGTCTGTGTTTTCGTATGATCCACGCAGTGTATGCTATAGAGTGCTGTGGGGTTTTTTTTCTGTTCCCTCCAGTGAACATGTATGCTGTTGGTAGGCTTCTAGAACATTTGGCTTAGTTACAGGTACCCAACTATGAGAAGCATGGAAGGGCGGTTCTAGTATGTGGACTAGTTGGCTCTGAATAATTTTTGCTGTACCTTAGAGGCTGCCCAGTCAATCCAGCCTTTTCCATTGGGATCAATGTTCACCAGGACCAATCCTTCCACCATCTCTGGGAAAATGAGCTATAAGAAAAGATACGATTAAATCAAATCTATTTGACATCAACGATGAACCCCTGCGGGAGGTGCCCCGCTAAAGTGTTACTTGTGGTTTACATCTTCCACTCTTCAGATCACAGTTATGACAGACTTACAGCAAACTTTGCAAGAACGTAGGATCCTGCTCCAACTCCAATCCCAATGATCGTCTGGAAGCTGTGAACACAGAGATCTCATCATGTTAGTAAAGTGTTACCATGTCTATAATTGTGGTGTGTGTAAGATCTGATCACAGTTCTGTGTGTGTAAGATCTGATCACAGTTCTGTGTGTGAGGTCTGATCACATTAGGCATCCTAAGTGCATGGCCAATCACATGTTAAAGGTCCTGTGTGTGAAATCTGATCACATATTAGGGGTCCTGAGTACATGGTCAATCATGCTCTTGGCTTATGTGGTTGCCACATACAATTATATGACTCAGACTGACAAGTTTATAGACTGATGCTGTTAAACTCACCCAAAGTGCTGAAGCACACTGGGTAACATGGCTGCCAGGTTCTCCATTGTGGGATACTGGTAACTAGAAAAACAGAGGATTAAGATGGGAAATTGTTGTAATGGAAAAATGGCAATATCTGGAAGTACAGCTACCTACCCCTGGGGAAACTGGGAAGCTCCCACCTGTTGACCTGGGGCATCGACATGACATACAACAAAATGCTTGGTGATCTCCTGCATGTCTTCATAGTTAAAGAAGGTGTTGAAGCAAAGCTTATCTGAAAAACAAAGGAATCTGCATGAAGTAGGCAGTGTATCCCAGAAAGATATGCTAACCCCACATCCCAACATTCACAGACAATACCTACAAGAGTTTGTTCAATATATAGCAGCAGAAAGTCTTTCTTATTGTAGAGATCACCATAGTATGACTGCTCTTACAGAAGGGATTCCATTATGTGACTGCTAGAACTTTAATAGTGTGATACTCTTACAATAGAGGGTTCTATAGTGTGACAGCACTTACAATAGAGCTCCATAGTGTGACTGCTCTTACAGCAGAGAACTCTCCAGTGTGACTGCTCTTACAGCAGAGAACTCCATAGTGTGACTGCTCTTACAGCAGAGAACTGCATAGTGAGTCTGCTCTTACAGTAGAGAGCTCCATAGTGTGACTGCTCTTACAGTAGAGAGCTCCATAGTGTGACTGCTCTTACAGAAGAGAACTCCATAGTGTGACTGCTCTTACAGTAGAGAGCTCCATAGTGTGACTACACTTACAGTAGACTGGTCCATAGTGTGACTGCTCTTACAGTAGAGAGCTCCATAGTGTGACTGCTCTTACAGTAGAGAGCTCCATAGTGTGACTGCTCTTACTGTAGAGAGCTCCATAGTGTGACTACTCTTACAGTAGATGAATCCATAGTGTGTCTGCTCTTACAGTAGAGAGCTCCATAGAGTGAATGCCCTTGTAATAGAGACCTCCATAGTATGACTGCTCTTGCATTAGAGACCTCCATAGTGTGACTGCTCTTGAATTAGAGACCTCCATAGTGTGACTGCTCTTACAGTAGAGAACTCCATAGTGTGACTGCTCTTACAGTAGAGGATCCCTAGTGTGACTGCTCTTACAGTAGAGACCTCAATATTGTGACTGCTCTTACAGTAGATACCTCAATAGTGTGACTGCTCTTACAGTAGATACCTCAATAGTGTGACTGCTCTTACAGTAGAGGATCCCTAGTTTGACTGTTCTTACAGTAGAGAACTCCATAGTGTGACTGCTCTTACAGAAGAGAGATCCATAGTCTGACTTTTCTTACAGAAGAGAATTCCACAGCGTGACTGCTCTTAGAAGTGTGGTTGATTTTACAGTAGAGAAGACTTTGCTTTTTTACATTATGGGCAGAATGATGTGGAGCCACAGTTATCCAGCTCCCCAGATTAAAACTTCATAATACTGGGGTAACTTTGCACAACACTGTAGTTAGGACTATATGAAGCATGTGTACCTTAAATAACTAATGATGCCATTTACTACTATTGGGGAGATGTCAGACTTTTCATCTGATTCCATGGTTGTCAATATCTTCATTACTCTGTCTTCCAGTCTCAGCATGCCAACTCTCCTCAAACAATCTACAACATTCCACATGGACAGAAGCTTCATGAAGGTTTGAATGGACAATCCTAGGGCCGTAAAGTGAGCTTTACCCTTGCTAGCATCCACTGACCCCCAGCACCAGCAGGGATCAGTATGTTTTACTAGTTCTGCTCAGATGAATAATATTAGTGACCTGCTTGGGCTGCATTGTTAGTGTTCCTTCATCAGATACTGAATGTGGACATCTGTACAACCCAGGAAAGAAAGTGTGAGTCACTGGTCTTCTAGATTCCTTGACATCTGAGAGTGACAAAGTCTATGTTGTGGACCATTCTTCAGCCTATTACCTGGTACTGAAATAATCAGATTTCTAGGGGCTAGCTAGAACATTCACAATCTATATAAATGGCATGATGAGAGGGACACTTACGGTTTAAGCCAACATCATGATAGGTGAGTATTGCCGGACGATTGCCTTTTGGAGTCCCCCGTATAACAACGTGCAGCAAACCATAAGGTGTCTCAATATCATGTTCCTGTAGGATTAGAATATTTGTCAGTAAAGTATGAACATATAAGGACAAAAGCTCCCAAAGAGAAAGCACCACTATCTTCCGGAGACAGCGATGATGGGTCCTGTTCCAGGCTTATACTATGCACAGTACGACCTTCCCTCTATAATAACGGTGCTCAAATGTTGCCCAAAAAGTCATGTGGGGAAAAAAAAAAACACACAGCCCACTTACTCGATATCCATAGACTCTCTTTCAATCGACTCCAAACAGTCCAAACAAGCTTTGCGCGGATTCATAAACCCCTTTTGGGCTGGGGCAAGAGTACATATCCAGAAACAGAAGTGAATCCAGCAAGGCATAAAATCCAATAAGATGTAACTTTTAATTTGACATTGTTGAAAAAATTACATATGAAAGGGAAAAAAACGAGGAAACCCCCCCTACCATGTGAATATATCACACCCGGCTGACGCTTTTCGGAGTATCCTCCTTATTCATAGGTCATTTTACTGTGTGGGACCAATAAGGGAGCATTATACTGTGAGGGGGCACCATGGGGGCATTACACTATGTGGGAAAACTAAAGCATCATAATACTGTGTGGTGCCACTGATGGAGGATTATACGGTGTATGGGCACAATGGAGGCATTATACTACTGTGTGCGCGTCACCATGGGGGAATTATACTGCGTGCGAGGACGAAGGTGACATTAGGCCACGTGGAAGCCACTAGGGGGCATTACACACTGCTCAAAAAAAATAAAGGGAACACTCAAATAACACATCCTAAATCTGAATGAATGAAATATTCTCATTGAATACTTTGTTCTGTACAAAGTTGAATGTGATGACAAAAATCACACAAAAATCATCAATGGAAATGAAATTTATTAACCAATGGAGGCCTGGATTTGGTGTCACCCACAAAATTAAAGTGAAAAAACACACTACAGGCTGATCCTACTTTGATGTAATGTCCTTAAAACATGTCAAAATGAGGCTCAGTAATGTGTGTGGCCTCCACATGCTGGTATGACCTCCCTACAATGCCTGGGCACGCTCCTGATGATGTTGCGGATGGTCTCCTGAGGGATCTCCTCCCAGACCTTGAAAAAGCATCTGCCAACTCCTGGACAGTCTGTGGTGCAACGTGACACGCTGGAGGCGCTACTAGGAGACAGGCCAGTAGACCAGGAGGGAGCTGTAGGAGGGCAAAAACCCAGCAGCAGGACCGCTACCTCCGCCTTTGTGCAAGGAGGAACAGGAGGAGCACTGCCAGAACCCTGCAAAATGACCTCCAGCAGATCACAAATGTGCAGGTGTCTGCACAAACTGTTAGAAACCGACTCCATGAGGATGGTATGAGGGGCCGATGTCCACAGATGGGGGTTGTGCTCAAAGCCCAACACTGTGCAGGGCGCTTGGCATTTACCATAGAACTCCAGGATTGGCAACTTCACCACTGGCGCCCTGTGCTCTTCACAGATAAAAGCAGGTTGACACTGAGCACGTGACAGACGTGACAGAGTCTGGAGACAACATGGAGAGCGATCTGCTGCCTGCAACATCCTTCAGCATGACTGGTTTGGCAGTGCGTCAGTAATGGTGCGGGGTGGCATTTCTTTGCAGGGCCGCACAGCCCTTCATGTGCTCGCCAGAGGTAGCCTGACTGCCATTAGGTACCGAGATGAGATCCTCAGACCCCTTGTGAGACCATATGCTGGTGCGGTTGGCCCTGGGTTCTTCCTAATGCAGGACAATGCCAGACCTCATGTGATTGGAGTGTGGCAGCAGTTCCTGCAAGATGAAGATATTGAAGCTATGATCTGGCCTGCCCGTTCCCCAGACCTGAATCCGGCTGAGCACATCTGGGACATCAGTTCTCACTCCATCCACTAACGTCACGTTGCACCACAGACTGTCCAGGAATTGGCAGATGCTTTAGTCCAGGTCTAGGAGGAGATCCCTCAGGAGACCATCCGCAACCTCATCAGAAGCGTGCCCAGGCGTTGTAGGAAGGTCATACAGGCACATGGAGGCCACACACACAACTGAGCCTCATTTTGACATATTTTAAGGACATTACATCACAGTAGGATCAGCTTGTAGTGTGTTTATCCACTTTAATTGTGTGGGTGACTCCAAATCCAGGCCTCCATTGGTTAATAAATTTGACTTCCATTGATGATTTTTGTGTGATTTTGTTGTCAACACACTTTGTACAGAACAAAGTATTCAATCAGAATATTTCATTCATTCAGATCTAGATTGTGTTATTTGAGTGTTCCCTTTATTTTTTTGAGCACTGTATATTGTGTAATGTCAAGTGAGTGAGCACAAAGTTGACATTGCACTCTGTAGGGGCAAAAATGAAGCTTCATCGAGGTGTTTTACACAGAGGAGAGCACTATTACTGTATGGGGGCGCAAAGGGAATGGGCGGAGTCAAAGGGAGCATGGGTGGGACTGGGTGCGGTTTAACATTTGTCAATACCAGACACATTCAGCTACTGTTCAGCTCAGACCTTTACCTTATGGCATATCCAGGTCTGTGGAGCTTAACTAAAAGTGATTGAGTATCCATGCACTACTTAAACATTAAAAAAAAAAAAAATAAAATCACACATCTTACAGTCCTCCTTTCCTCTGCATAACACACTGCAGTCTTCTCCATATAATATACAATGCACGGTCCTCTCTCTAAATACACAGTACACTGTCCCGCCTCTATACTGTACAAGCAGGCAATGTTCTCACAATAATATATAGTACACAGTCCTCCTTCTATAATATATAGTATATCTCTCTTTCTATAATTAGACAATATAACATACTCCCTCTATAACATATACAGTTCTGTTCTCTCTCTATTATATCATACAGTCCTCCTATAATTATACAATATATAATCCTCAAAAATATATACAGTACTGTCCAATCTCTATAAACATACAGTATAATACACAGTATTCTCTGTATACTACATACGATATTGCCCTCCCTCTATAACATACAGTGCACAGCCCCTCCGTATAATATATACAGTAGTGCCCTTCCTATGTAATAAACAGTACACACCCCTCCCTGTATAATGCACATAGTACAACCCTCCCTATCTACTATACAGTACACACTTTTCCTTCTATAGTATATACTACACAGCCCTTACGCTATTATCTATGCTACATATCCTATATTATGCAGTAGGCAGTCTTTCCTCTATAATATACAGTACACAAGCCTTCCTCTATAATACATATTTATATAATGTAATGTGCTCCTACAATATATAGTATACAATACTCCCTCTTTAATATAGAGTACATAGTCTTCCCTATATAATACATAGTGTACAGTCCTGTCTCTATAATATATACTGCACTGTACACCTATAATATATAATATACAACAATCCTTCTTTAATATAGAGAGCACTATTCCCCCTTACATACTGTACACAATCCTCCCTCTATAACATAACTGGTGCAGTCTCATAGATCACATGATCTTTCATGACCACCACACACAGCAAATTTCAGCAGCATCTTGACATTTGTTTTGCTGTGCCTATGGCTGCTGCACAGTTACACCCATCATCCAGTACAGCCTGAGTATCACTACATACTGTCCCAAATTCTCATGGATGCCGTCTGCACAGCAGCTCCCCAACACCAGGACATGACTTCCCAGGCTGTCATCTCCCCAGATGCCTTCTCTGTTGTTATGACATTGACATCTGTGTGTGACCTTGAGGAACTGAGTGAACCCCAAAATACAGCAGCCAGCAAATAATGAATGGAGCCTGACCCCCGCCCTGTACTCACCCCATCCCAGCACTCTGGCATCTCTGAGGCGCAGGTTGAGAAGACTCAGCAGTAGCGATGTGCAGATAGAAGGACAGACAGAGGCAGTTCAGCTGTGCAGTGTCTCCAGCTTTATAAACCCACCCTTCCCTCTCCTTCATTACCCCCTCCCTCCTTTTACTGCAGAGACAGCCGCTGGGTGATTGGGTGAGATGTTGAGGAGCCCCCCCCCCCATCTGATCACACACAACTGGATTCCTGCTAGGTAATGTTCTTCAAATGTCTGACCCCGCTATAACTACGCCTTAGTATGCTATACACACCCCAAAACAATACGTGTGTACAGATATAATATATACACACACGTTATATCATGTATACATACACACAACCATCTTATACACATTATATACAACACAATTAGCAGTATATCCATTATATATTTCAATATACAATATACATCCTAAACAACTACTACAAGCATAATAATCTATATATTGTAATATATACAATCCCAAAGACAGTGATATAGTATAGTGATTATAAACACCATATACCATAATAGGTAAATACACCTCAAGGCTATTACCCCCACTACAGCCATCATACACTACGGGGTCTTTGCAATGTAGATAGTGAACGTATTACATACTTATCCATTACTAGAAGTGATTTCAACCAACAGCTATACAAAGTTGTGCCTGCCTTATGTTTAGGAACACCTTATGGCACACCACGCACTTGACAGTGTGGACATTAGTTTCATAATTCTTATCTTTCAGGTAACCCCACACATACAATGTGCAAATATCTGATGTGGTGGCTCACCATCAGTGCATGAACCTGACAGAACGATGCATGCACCATATGGAAAACCGCCCCATGTTGCTGAAAAAAAACAAACAATACTCATGCTTGTGATCAGTGACTCTACATACAATTGCTCAAATATGTTCATACTATAATTCCATGTGCCAATATCTGAAAACTAATATAGCCGGTTAGATTAAAAGGGATCCTATCATTCAAACACATTTTTTTCTTACTAACACGTTGGAATAGCCTGTGGGCATGCGCAGTCAGCTCTGCCCGAGGCCTACAAGTTTGACCGCCTGCACCGGAAGAAAACACGTGAAGAGGACGTTCCTGAAGAAGATAGACGCAGCACTGGAGAGAGTTCTCTGGCAACACTGGGGACGCCCCCAGTGCTGGTTGAGCGCTGGGGCCCGCCCCCAGAGCTGCGAGAGAACTCATTTGCATCCCGACAAAAACCGGGATTTCAAGCGAACGGCGGCGCGGAGAAGACAATAAAAGGTAGGAGAAGAGTATCCTTTCTTTAGGCTATTCTGACGTGTTAGTGAGAAAAAAAATGTGTTTGAATGATAGGATCCCTTTAAAGGGGACCTTTTACGTCCTCAGGGCACATGCGGTGTAATACACCGTTAGAAAGCTGACAGTGCGCTGAATTCAGTGGTTCAGAATGGACCACAGGATGTAGAAAAAGGCATCCTGCCAGAAAGAGTGAAAGAATTAATCAGAAAGCCCTGAATGCAGCCATAAGGAATCAATGCCCCTTAGAGGCTAAGATAGCAAATTGTGAGATTTTTAGGCAGGTATGTGGCAAAGACCCCTGGGTAGCGATACAAAGCAGAGGATGCCCGCACAGATCGCCATCAAGGGATAGGAAAGTAAATATTCCCATCAGGAAGCTTGCATCCATGAGAAGAGCAGGAAAACTGGGGACAAAGGGAACATCCTTCAGAATAGGTTGAATGCCAGTCATGACCCAGAGAAGGCAGCATGGTATTTGGTCACCCACGAGGGAAGAGAGCCCATTCAGGAAGTGGCATGTCAAGATGGACATGGAAGGGAAGCCTTGATGTCCTGTGAAAAAAAGGAGGAACATCCTTCCCAGGACCCACAAGTCAGAACCAGGTTAGATCAGCAGGAATTGACATGGGAGGCCTTCTTTCATGGAGATGAGGCCAGACAAGGGGAAGACACAGCTATCACCAACCCCATGATGCAGGGAATGGGCGAAGAGGCACCTGGATCTAGCAACAACTGAGGAGGTAACCACTGAACCAGAAGTCCGGCACTGGATTAGCACTGAAGTGTAGAATAAGAAGGTTTTCGACAGGTCATATGACCATGACACGCCTTGCATGGATCCTAGCCAGAGACTACCCAGAGGTCACAAGCAAGTGGCTCATTTCACAATAACACAGGAGGATGCTAGGGAACTCTGGTGGTCCAATTCTGAGACTTAGTGAAAACAAGAGGGACAGACACTCTAAGAACAAGTAAGACTCGGAATGTAGAGTGGCTAAACCTGATGTCTGAACCAGAAGTAGAACTGAACCAAAGTCATGTAAAGAGTTCATTAGATCCATCCTCTCAAGACAGAAATTGCCAGGATGGTTCAGAGGCCCCACTGGCTCACGGGGAAGATACAAAAAAAAAGATGACCAAACAAAGCAGGTCAATTCAGAGAAAGTACTCCTGCTAGTGCCTGTCCAGACCACTTAAATGTCACTCAAGGAGAACAAGAGAAGGTGAGAAAGCCAATTGCAGGGATGAAAACTCCAGCAATCTCTGCATTCACAACCACTGGTTCACAAGACCAGTGATCTAACCCCTAAGCTATAGTCAGGCAGTAGTAGGTCACTAAGGTCTGCAGAGAGAAAAACCTTGTTTCTCTCCTCTGTTGCGTCTTGTTTAAATGCGGCTCCACATGACAGACCAGTACTCCTGGTTGGAATCCTGCATGGCAGGAAGATAGTTCAATCAGACTCAGGGCCTAAAATAAAGGCGTCCCTCAGAGAAGGCAGGAATTTCTTCGCCAGAAGAAGGCTGTGAGGAGGTGGCCAAGAGGGAGGCAGAACCGTATCCAGCACCTTCAGGGAACTGGACCTCTCCCTAGAGACAAAGGGAGCAGGAACAGAAGGAGCGTTAATCAGAGCTTCAACCTGAACAAATAGATCCCAAAGGGGGCTTCAGCACACAAAAAGCTATTCTGCTTTAGGGAATACTAGAGAAGTAGCCCCCAATTTCATTTAAAAGAGGACATCGTTGCACGCCACTGTGTCTTGGTCTGAAAAACATTATTGCCCTGAAGATGACTATGTAGGCTAAGGTGCTAGGCCAGAATCACATCTGTAGTAGGGAAAGCATCTTAATCTGGACTAACTCCACCAGCACCTAAGCTACTGCAAGGGTAGTGAAGGGCTAAGAACCCCTAGATTACCACTGTAACAAGGAAAGGGCTCTACTGGGACTACACACAGGTGGAATACTACCTGTTATATCAATCTACTCAAGAGGGCAGAACAACACCAACAGCAGGAGGGTAGAAAGGCCTGATGTGAACAGGTTGGAGTGGTAAGGGGAAGCCGCCTCAAACACCTTAAAAAGCCCGCTCACAATTTGTCATGAGCAGGAAATGAAGGACCCTTTCACCCACGCAAAAGCCTGTTCCCGCTGTGACAGAGGAACTCCCCCTATAGGCAGGCAAAAAAAAAAAAAGCCTGATCCCCTGCTATACAATGAGGCACTTTCTCGAGTTCCTGGCTCCCCAGCCAGAACATTATACTACTGCTTTTCCACATCGCCCCTATTGCCTTGGAGATGGTTAGGTCCCTGACACCTGAGGGACCCGATTGATGGATTCTTATTTATTGCACAGTGGCAAGAAAAGAGCCATAGGTGATATGGAGAGTAAGATAGCGAAAACCTGTCTCCCAAAATGGTGCCACAACTACAATCATCACAAAAGGTAAGCCTGGACACACGTCCCTTCCTCTCCTGCTGGTCCCTTGGACTATAAACTTCTGGCATTGGAGTTTGCCACCCTGCTAGGTCCAGATCTAACCTTCTAAATATAAATATTGCCATCTCTGATTTTGTCCCCCCCTTCCCCCTGGTAGGAATTGTGCAGGGTAGTTTGACAGTTACCCACCTACACAACAGTCCTTCTGGCAATGACTGCAAATGAGAGAGGAGAAGGGGCAATTGCCTTGGTCACCCTTGATGCTGAAAGGCTTTTGATAGTTTATGCTAGGGGTTGCTGGGGCAGGTACTCGATTCTGTAGGCATACGGGAGGCGTTCCATATTTTCCTGTCTCTATGTATATCCAAGAGCCCAGGTCTTCATAGCAGGTTATCTCTCGGTGCCCTTTGCTTTTGAAAATGACACATGCCATGGGTGCAAGCTGTCCCCATTACTTTTTGATCTCACATTATAGCCACTGTCTAGACTACTGAATTCAGTAAAATTGTATTGAAGAGTTATGGTAGGTCGTATGATGCTATGCCTTAGACTTTTCGTGGATGATGTTCTCTGTTTATTGCAGACCCAACCAACCATCTGCAATGAGTTTTGGAGGTTCTGGAGACACTTGTTAAATTGTTTAAATCATGTCTCTCCTGGGGAAAAAAAAAATCATCTAATATAATGTGTGTCTGAAGACTATTGTGCCCCTATATTACTATATCCCCATTGCTATTGAAACATATAAATGTCAATAAGTTAAACTAATTTTTTTATGGCTCAGTATATGGATACATGCTCAAAAACTGATAGCGACCAGGGACAGTGGAGGGATGGAACACCCATAACATAAAGGGTTATAATTCTCTAGTCATATCATAGATTGGGTCAGAAGAACTAGTATGTATTCAGATTATGCAGTAGAAGCGTAGTTTTGTGTTTCATATGGCCTCTGTGCTCTCGCATACACTTCTTTCAGCTGTTCTTCCCGTCATCAAGGGCTCTTCTCCCTGCAGGGACACCTTAGTGGTACGGAAGGTGCTCAGGAAACATTCTGAACTCTCCTACAGGGTGTCCAAACATATGACCATAAGGTCAAACCCAAAAGGCAGGATGGGAAAACAAATTGAAGAATGGCAGACTCAGGGCATAATATTAGTGCTTAACTGTAAGCCAAAGTGGCTGGCTATGATGGAGTTAGTGTCTCAATATGACCTCCATCCTTTCCAGCACATCACATACATACAAATTGTTATGTTAATCCATAAGCTGCAGAGATGTAGGGGAAGAAATACGGGTGAATAAATTGGACAAAGCTCTTTTCTCACTATGGCACTACAGGGATGTCTATATCCAACACCTACAGAGAGGGTGGAAAAAAAGATTTGGAGTTGGGCTTTAACCTCTCCTGGTGCAGGTATTTGATTTTCATTGACTCCCTGCCATCCAAACCCCATAACTGTATTAGGGCTTAATGTTTGTGGGACAAATTGTACTTCACAATGATACCATTTACTAGAGCTGGAAAAAAATATTCAGAATGGGGTAGAACTGGAGAAAAACTGCTTTTCGCAATTTTCTTGAAGATTTTGTTTTATATTTTTGTGTATGTGGATGCACAAGTCGTCTTTTTTTGCAGGGCTAGATGTACTTTTTAGTTATACCATTTTGGGGATTATCTATTGCTTTGATTGACTTTTATACAAATTTTTATGGGAGGTGAAATGGCAAAAGAAATGCCGGTTTAGCTCTTTTGGATTTTTTTCTCTGCCATGACATCCTATTAATATTATAAAGGTGAAAGTTTGTGAGTTTGGATGTTTGTGGGTTTGTGTGTTTGGATGTTTGTTCCTTAATCACGCAAAACCCGCTCCACCGATTTGGCTGAAATTTTCCACAAACATAGTCACTACACTCGATTGCGCAATAGGCTACTTTTCGTCACAATAGCGCACATACGTTTTTCCCAGGACCCCCACAAAACCCAAACTCACATCACTATTTCTGCTATCTCACACACTTTCGACCATACGATTTGGCTGAAATTTTCCACAAACATAGTCACTACACTCAATTGCGCAATAGGCTACTTTTCGTTACAATAGCGCACATACGTTTTTCCCAGGACCCCCACAAAACCCAAACTCACATCACTATTTCTGCAATCTCACACACTTTCCACCATACGATTTGGCTGAAATTTTCCACAAACATAGTCACTACACTCAATTGCGCAATAGGCTACTTTTCGTCACAATAGCGCACATTCGTTTTTCCCAGGACCCCCACAAAACCCAAACTCACATCACTATTTCTGCTATCTCACACACTTTCGACCATACGATTTGGCTGAAATTTTCCACAAACATAGTCACTACACTCAATTGCGCAATAGGCTACTTTTTGTCACAATAGCACACATACATTTTTCCCAGGACCCCCACAAAACCCAAACTCACATCACTATTTCTGCAATCTCACACACTTTGGACCATAGCAAGCCACAAAATTCATATTACCCTCTACAGCAGAGGTCAGCATGCCAAGAGTGGCACTCCTGCCATATTTCACTGGCACACCAGCAGCCCAGGACCTGCAAGAGTTAAACGAAGTCCGAGTCTCTTCAGTGGGCTGCTAGAGCTCAAGCATAAGGACACTCCCCTTTGAGAGGGGTGCAGGAAACCCAGGGGGTGGAGCTTAATCGCTCAGGTCTGTGCCTGCTATAGTGGTCTGCATCCTGCCAACATTCCCCGAGGAGAAGAGGAAACTGCTAGCAAAGTGACACTGAAAAACACACAGGTACATAGGATTACTGTTCTCATTAATGTCCGGCATTTGGGGTTATTAGTTTAGTGTTAGTAACTCCATGTGCCTCACATTAATAGGAATAAACCCCATCATGTCCCTCATATTAACCCCTGTGTGCCTCATATTAATAGGAATAAACCCCATCATGTCCCTCATATTAACCCCTGTGTGCCTCACATTATTAGGAATAAACCCCATCATGTCCCTCATATTAACCCCTGTGTGCCTCACATTATTAGGAATAAACCCCATCATGTCCCTCATATTAACCCCTGTGTGCCTCATATTAATAGGAATAAACCCCATCATATCCCTCATATTAACCCCTGTGTGCCTCACATTATTAGGAATAAACCCCATCATGTCCCTCATATTAACCCCTGTGTGCCTCATATTAATAGGAATAAACCCCATCATGTCCCTCATATTAACCCCTGTGGGCCCCATATAAGAGTTACTAATAAACTTCAATAATACAGATACTTAACTATTACCTCCAAGTCTCTCACATATCAGTAACTCTTACACAAGGGTTAATGTGAGGGACATGATGGGGTTAAATGCTATTACTAAGAGGCGCATGGTTACTGAACTGTCATGCACAGGGCCAGACTTTATGTGGCTGCTCGAGAGTATCCTGTGCCCAAAACTGACATGTACTGGCGGAAAATAACAAATCATACAATGTCGTATATTGAAGTATATTAACCTGAAATACCTCTGTCCCAAAGACACTATGTACAGTTTATACCAACACCGTATAGCAGCTGAAATACAAATTACATTCAACACAAAAGTCTCATGTGCTCTCAGAATTATAGCAAAAACAAGATACACAGTTACATTTCATATCCCATACCTTATACACAGTGCGAAAACCTTACCCGCGCCTGTATATACCCACTTCTACAATCACCGCAGACGATGTCGCGGGTACCAGCTCGTTGATCATATAGGCAAAATATTTTTAGAAATTTGTAGACAGACCATTTTCAAATACAGATATTTCTAATATAGATGTGTTTCACTTTATGTGCTTTTATATGTGTTGTAAGGAAAGGGGAGCGATATGAATTTTTTTTTTTTTTAAACTGTAATTTTTAGACCTCCTAGGGCTCTTGAATCCCAGGGGGTCTGATCACTAATGTAATGCATTACAATGCTAATGCATTTCAAAATACTGACAGTTCTATTACAGGTTACATATAGCAGACTGTGATAGAAGTCAATAGGAGACAATCCTGAGAATTTAAAATAGGTTCTTGGCTGTAAATCGATCCACCCCAAAATGGAGGTGGATCAGTGCAGACATTTCCATCAAGTCTCTACTGTGTAATACAGCAGTACTCTTCAGAAAGACTGCTACCTTGGTAAAGACTTTTACGGCTTAATTGAGACCAAAGTGGAGACAATCTAACTGTAAATGTGAGATGAAACTGCCATTCGAATGGATGGACAGATTCCGTGAGTCATGTCTGTTATCTCTCTATGTAAGCAAAAAGCTAATGCTGAGTCCGTTCTCTAGATGCATGGTAAGTTTTCTATACAAATCTGTCTAATGTAATAATCATTTAATGCACATATTATTTTATCTGCAATTATATTAAATTTCTAGTAAACATAATAAATAAACTCATGGTAAATGCAAAGTCTATATTGTGATACTTCATAGTGTCCTGTTCATCAAACAGTCAAAACCACCTACCCCAGCAAGCTGAAGAAATCAGGAAGTGAGAAGGAGAGATAGCAGGCAAAGCACTGAAACAGGGAGATGGGAAAACCCCTTTACGTCTGAGTATGTACTGTATATTGTATAAGTTAATTCAAACTCCATTACACATTCTAGGATACAAATAACTAGTTGGGCCCTAAATTGCAGGTAAATGTTAAGAAGACAAATGACCTGGAATCCTGCCAGGCAAAACTCTAAGGAACAAAGCAAAAATAGGACTTCAGAGGTATATATGTCATAACTATCTCTGAACAGAAGAAATATAGTCAGGGAATATAGACCCTTTTATGACTTCAAGCACAGGGATGATTAAAGTTTACAACTACCACAATTTAAGTATCTGCTGAAGGGATTATAATCTCCATCCTCATGTATGATATGCCTGGACTGGTAAAAACAATGTGCACCACTTGACGGGCATATCATTCTTAAATTAGGTATCTACCCTGAGTTATGGCCTATTCCACCAAATAAACCATATCATAGGTGAATGGGTTGATGTAGTTAGCTGGTTCCATCACAGGTGGGAAGCTGGATTCGGGTCTTGAAAAATTGTTCATGGACAACCATGCTTGTAGTCTGCTTGTCTACTCACTTTGATGATCTCTATGGCCAGGTTTAAAAAGAGGTCTGTTTCTTTATGTTTATCCATTTTATTTTGTATAGTGTTTAATTGTATGTGTGCCCTTTTATCACATCTTTTTTCTTTTATTAATGTAAGCACTGTTTTTTTTTTATGTAAATGAAATCGTAAAAATAAATAAGTTTGTCTTTGGCTCTAAGATGTCCCCGAAATCCTGAAGAGTGAAAATACGGCTTAGCTTTGGTAACTTTTATACACCAATGTGCTAGAAGTGTGGTGCCAGATGGCAAAGGTGTAAGTGATCTGGATATACCAATGTCTCATCTACCCTAAGTGGCGAGTGGTGGCCGCTATTTGCGTGGATGTGCAGCTGTTAGGGTCATTTCAAAGCTTTATAGCCTAATGTGATAGGTGAGTGTGGAAGCGGAGTCCAGGGTCACATGTGCTTGTGTGGCTGGGGGAGACGCTGTTGTTGGGATCCCTAACAATGACTTTATCCAATCTTTCCCCTGAAATTCTGGTCTGTAGTTTCTACTATTCTTGATAAACCACCATCAAAGCGGGAGTGAAAAATGAAAAGTTCTGCCTCCTTTTAGATTTGGAAAAAAGGATGTACCTTTGTTGTCAATCAAAGTTTCTAGGGTTGTCTCCTAATATACTGGCCAAAAAAACCCTTTTTTTGTTTCTAAGATTGTCTTAAGCTGAAGAAAGAAAGGGCTATCTAGTTGAAACAAGAGACCACAAAAATTAGGCTTAGTCAAGACATCGCCACCGAAGGCTCCCGGCTGCCATAGCAACTGAACAGGTCCCGCGATCTCACTGCGTGGGAGCCGTTTGTTAAGTTAAAGTCTTCTTAACCCCTCAGATTCCGTGGTCACATATAACAATGCAATTTTTGGGTTTAGAGTACCTGTGATCAGAGAGGTCTTCCATCTAAGACATTGTCATGATGGTCTCATGGAAAACAACAGGGACCCTGCAGCTATGGCACCATCAGCTGATGAGTTGACAACATGTTTAATAGGGGGTCAGGATCTGCTGTACATGTATGGCACATGTCAGCAAGGAAAAGTCTTATGCCTAGTAAAATACGCATGAGATATTTTTCAAAGCGTAAAAATTGCCTCTATAGGTATTGCAACCTTTAGGTGTGGCTACGAGACATTTACAGCATATCTTCTGGTCCCATAACTTGTGAGATGCAAAAACAATGCAGCTCACTGGTCTATGCTATTTCCATAACTTCCAGGGCTGTGGAGTCAGAGTTTGGCCAATTTTTGGTTGGAGTCACAAAAAGTTAATGACTCTGGCTTCAAAATAAAATTAGGAAAGGGATGTTACACTTCTTATTTTTAACCCCTAGGTAGGCTTAAAATAACAAACAATATATACTCAACTGTCTGTTCGGCCAGGGAACCAGTAGAGAGTCTCAGTTTGGATCACTGGTCTTTCTGACCTTTGACCATTTTAGCAACATGTCCGACTGTTGACATGCTCGTATGCAAGAGGTAAACGAAGATCAGGGACTCGAATGAATACTCTCCACTGGATACACGGACGAACGACGGTTGAGTGTATATACGCTTTTTAGTTTTAAGCCTCCCTAGGAATTAAAAAAGTAGAACACACCTATAATTATTCAATTATATCATACAATTATTGATATTTTAGATTTATTCGCTCAGCATGTTACTTATTTACTTTAATACAAATTCGACTGCTGGCTTTTTGAATTAGAGGAGTTTTACTGCTTCAAGTTCAAACCTGAGGGGGGGGGGAGGGGAATTAATGTTTTTTTAAAAAAAAATTAGAAAAAGTTTTAACCCCTTAATGACCAGCCTGTTTTGGACCTTAATGACCAAGCCAAATTTTGGAAATCTGCCCTGTGTGACTATCAGTGAATAATTCTTGTAACAGTATTAGGCATCCAAGCGATTCTGATACTGTTTTTTCGTGACATGTTGTATTTTACTGAGAAGGTAAAATTAGACTGATATAACTTGTGTAAATTTATTAAAAAACTCGCGAATGTTGAAAATTTTGAACATTTTTCAATGTTTTCCATTTTCAGCTGCAATATCTCACATATGCACAATAATACAGGGCAATAAAGTTAGTAGTTATATACTTCTAAATGTTCCTTTTGTGTTTCAAGCATGTTTGAAATCATTTTAGCATATTTGAGTAACTTAGGCAATTTACAAGTTTATAAGCAAATTTTGGAAATTTGGAGTATGTGATTTTTTTCTGTACCAAGCTATGCTTGCAGACAGGAATTGGAGACATAATGACAGAAACTCCCATTAAATGACCCAATTTGTAAAACTAGACCCCTTCAGGTATTCTTTGAGGGGTATAGTGAGCATTTTGATCAAACAAATATTGTTTTGTAAGAATTATTACAAATGATGAAAAAAATTACATCATTTTCTTCAAATACGTGTCATTTTAAAGCTAGGGTTTTTTTGCACACAACACATCAAAAAGAAGAAACACACCCCAAAATATATCACCCCCGTGATAAAAAATGTACACTTTGTGGCCTTAGTCCTATGTACGGACATGCAGTAAGGCCCAAGAGGTAGGGAGGGCCAAATGGATTGCAAAACACAAATTTTGCTTGCAGATATTTTAGGCCCATTGCACATTTGAACAAGATTTCAGTTACCAAAGCAATTGAAACCCCCCATAAATGACACCATTTTATAAACTAGACCCCTTAAGGTATTCATTGAGGGGTATAGTGAGTACTTTGACCCCATAAGTTTTTAGAAAATTTGCGTCAAACAAAATTTTTTTTTTTTTTTTTTTTTTTTTTTTTTTTTTTACACAAAAGTGTCATTTTATAGGCAGTTTTTTTGCACATAACACATGAAAATTAAGAAAAACACCCTAAAATAGATGACCCCATTTCTCCTGTGTTCAAAAATGTACACTTTGTGGCCTTAATCCTATGTACGGACGCACGGTAGGGCCCAAAAAGAAGGGAGGGCCAACTGGATTTCAAGAGACAATTTTTACTTATAAATGTTTCATGCCCATTGCGCATTCAAACAAGATTTAAGTTACCAAAACAATTGAAAACCCCAATAAATGACCCCATTTTATAAACTAGACCCCTTGAGGTATTCATTGACGGGGTATAGTGAGTATTTTGACCCCATAGGTTGTAAAAGATTTTGTGTCAAACATAAAATTCTCATATTTTTTTTTTACACAAGAGTCATTTTAAAGGCAGATTTTTTGCACACAAGGCATGAAAATGAGGAAAAACACCCCAAAATAGATGGCCCCAATTCTCCTGTGTTCAAAAATGTGGCCTTAATCCTATATACGGATGCATGGTAGGGCCCAAAAAGATGGGAGCACCAACTAGATTTCAAGACACAAATTTTCCTTGCAGATATTTTAGGCCCATTGCACATTCAAACAAGATTTGAGTTACCAAAACAATTAAAACCCCCATAAATGACCCCATTTTATAAACTAGACCCCTTAAGGTATTCATTGAGGGTTATAGTGAGCATTTTGACCCTATAGCCTTTTCACAGATTTTACTAACCTTCGGATGTGTAGGTTAAAAATTACTAAAATATCCCTTTATCCCCAAAGTTTTCATTTTCACAAGGGGTTAAAGGGGCTAAAGTATCAATACAATAGAAACCCCTCAAATGTGACCCCATTTTAAAAACTACACCCATCAAAGAATGTATCAAGGCGTATTATCATTTGAGCCTAAAAATGCTTCCCAAAAATTAATGTACAAAATGAAAATTGAAATTTTTAAAGAAATCAGCCATTTTGGTGCCCAATACGTTGCACCCACTTTGTGTTGTCAGAGACCCGCACTCCTAAAACTATTAAGGGGCCATCCCGAGGGGCAAAAAATTATATATGTGGGTGTAAACTGCTGCTTGGGCACACAGCAGGGCTCAGAAGGGAAGAAGCACTGTACTTTTTAGCTTTTGGGGTACAGATTTAGAGGGACCCTCTGGGCGCCATGACGTTTTTGCAGAGCCCTGGAGGTGCCAGTAAACTGAAAATCCCCAAGAAGTGACCCCATTTTGTAGGGGCAATTTTAGGGTCTCTGCAAATGTGACGTGGTGTCCAAATACCAACAATCTAAATCTGCACTCCAAAAGCACATATCGCTCCTTCACATCTGCGCCCTGCTGTGTACCCAAATGGCGGTGTATGCCCACATGTATGACACTGGTGTACCCCGGATAACGGACTTAATGCCATGTGTGAGTAGAATCGTCTGTTTGGGCACAGCTGGGCACAGAAGGGAAGGAGCGCTATTTTGGTTTTTAGAGCACAGTTTGGTTTTTGGACGTCACTTTTGCAAAGCCCCTGAATTGCCAATAAAGTGGATTCCGCAGATGTGTCCCCCCGTTTTGGACACTACCCCACTGATGGGATTTATCAAGTGGCGTAGCGAGCATTTTTAACCCTTGAGTGTTGCATTTATTTAGTTTCCAGAAATGAAATCGCAGCTGATAATGAGAAGTTAAAAATTAAATTTTTCCAGAGATTCGCCATTTTAGTGCCCGATATGTTGTGCTCAACTTATGTCAGCAGAGATACACACTATAAAAACTGGTAAGCGGGTATCCCGGGCACAACAGCTTTTACGCACTGAAATGACCTATTCCTGGAAAAATGGTCATTTTCACCTTTCACAATCAGCTTCGTATTCATTTATGGATAATAAGTTATAGCAACACTTGGGGGTTAAAAATGCTCTCTGTACCCCTGGATAAATCCTTCAGGGGTGTAGTTTCCAAAATAAGGTCACATATCAGGGGATTCCACTTTACTGGCATTTCAGCTCTGCAAAAGCGTCATGGCATCCAAAACCCAAACCGTCTGTGCTCCAAAAACCCAATAACCCTTCTTCCCTTCTGTGTCCGGCTGTGCCCCAATATCAGTTTATACCCACATATGACATTACACACGTTATCCTGGGTACACCAGTGTCATACATGTGTCATAAACTGCAGTTCGGGCACACAGCAGGGCGCTATGCGGCTTTTGGAGTACAGATTCAGATGTTTGGTATCTGGACGCCATGTCATGTTTGTAGAGCCTGTAAGCTACCAGAAAAGTGGATTCCCCAAAGGAGTGACCCCATTTTGAAAACTGCACCCCTCAGAGAATTTATCAGGGGGTGTAGTGAGTATTAGTATCCCGGACGTGACTGTACAGCGGATGGCAAAGAGGGAATATATAAGCTGTGCTGAGTACATTGCAAACACCAAATTCCCTACTATGTCCCAGTAGCTCCTATGATTGGGGGAGTCACTCTGGGGGTCACATTGGGGGTCATTTCTGGTGTCTGTTCCCTCATAAACTCTAAATCTGTGGTGTCCGCTAATATCCACTCACACAGCTTATATATTCCTTTCCTGCCGCAGCCAGTTGTATTCTAATGATTTAGCGATTTTGGGGGTTTTTGTCTTCACATTGCTAGATGCTATATTTTTCTTTATTTTTCTGGTGACGTGGCCATATAAGGGCTTGTTGTTTGCAGGATGCGATGTATTTTGTAATGACACCATTTTTTGGGTGCCTACAATTCATTGAATACATTTTATTAACTTTTTTTGCTGGATTTAAAAAAATAAAATCATTTCTGGCATTGCATTGTACCTTTTAAATTTTGTGCCATGCAGCGTACAGTATAAGTAACGTGACCTTTATTCTGTGGGTCGGTACGGTTACGGCGATATCTCATTTATAGTATTTTTTTATGCGATACTAATTCTGCAGAACAAAAACACATTTGGGGACATAAATCAGTGATTTTTGCATCGCCATCTTCTGAGAGGCGTAACATTTTTTTCGGTTGACAGTGTTGGTTGGGGGTTTATTTTTTGTGGGAAAACCTGCGCTTTTTATTGGTACTGTTGTGGGGTGTATATGACTTTTTGATCACTTTTTATAGCATATTTTCTAAGATGAGATGGCGAAAAATCACTACTTCCGGCGAGTTTTTTCCCGTTTTTTTTCCAGACGTTCACCGTATACATTAAATATTATTTCAGTTTTAGTGCACAGATTGTTACGGATGCGATGATACCAAATATGCATTGTTTTTATTAATTTTTAGTTTTTTTTTTACATAACTCATTTTCTATAGAACAAAGGGGATTTTTGGGGCTTTATAACTACAGGTAGTCCTCGACTTACGACGTTGATCCGTTCTTGCGCGGCGTCGTAAACCGAATTTCGACGTAAGTCGGAAACCTATCATACTGACGCCGCGTAGGAACGGATCAACGTGATTTAGTGTGCAGCAGCTCGGAACTACCCCCTCCCCCCCCCCCCTTTAAAATAAAACCCTGAAACAGAATGTGAAACTTACCGAACGGTGCAGGGTGGGCGGGCATTCAGGCCTCCTCTTCCTCCGATGTTCCGTCCTCCTCCTCCGGCGCTCGCGAACTGATAATGGCCTGGGCGCATGCGCAGTAGCCGTAGTAGAAGCATTATGATACTGCGCATGCGCTCAGGCCATTATCAGTTCGCGAGCGCCGGAGGAAGTGGTCAGGACATCGGAGGAAGAGGAGGCCTGAATGCCCGCCCACCCTGCACCGTTTGGTAAGTTTCACATTCTGTTTCAGGGTTTTATTTTACAAGCTCACTTGTAACAGCAAGCTGCCAGCTCTCTTCCGATGAGCAAGGACGAGCCTGCTGCAGAACCAGCATTGATTTGCCGCAGGCTAGTCCTTGCTAGCTGGGAGTGCTGGCAGTTTTCTGTTACAAGGGAGCTCTCATCTCTAGTCGTAACCACGAAACGTCGTAACCCAAGACTGTCGTAACCCGAGGACTACCTGTATATTCATTTTTTTCAAACTCTTTATTTATTCTTTTTTTTTACTTTTTATTTCACTTTTTTATATGTCCCTTTTAGGACACTTGATTCAGCAATGATTTCACTACTGAATCAATATTAAGGCTGGAGACACAAGCTGCACGTGTCTCCAGTCTGTAACAGGAAGGATGGCTCTGCATCGTTTGGCTTCCTTTAGTACCCGGCAGGATCAACCAGGTAACTGGGGGCCCAGACTGCATGTTTTGCGATCTCGCCGCAGGGGGTGCCGATAACGCCGGCACCATCACGGAACCGCTTCAGTTCCATGATCATGTTTGATCACGGAATTGAAGGGGTTAAAAAACCCCATCGGAGACCCCGCCAATGGGGGGTTATGGAACAGGTCTTAGCTGTCAGATACAGCTACGATCTGCTCCAATTACGTCCCTGACTGCCCGACAGTTTTACTATAGGGCAGTCAGGAAGGACCTGTCAGTGCCAACGTAGTTTTCCTATGGGCCGGTTGTTAAGGGGTTAAAACAATATATACAGAAAGTTGAAATTAGGCCCCCGTATTTATAAATGAAATGTCCAAATTGCCGATTTAAGAATTGCCTAAAGTAAAGAAATAATTGGGACCTTCGCAGATCAGCTGTTTGAAGGGCCCAGTGACCTCATCACCGTTTACACTGCACACCTTACATTTCATGCAATGTAATAACAGCCTTATCCCATAGAAGTTTAAGGAATGAAGCTGTTATCACATGGCAGCTATACAGCAGATGGTGTGCAAAGTAAACAGTAAAGAGGTCACAGCACTTGCATAAGTGTTTCAACCTCTTCAAACAGAGGACAAGTGGGGGTTCCGGGTGTTTGACCGTCAATGATGAACTATTCTGAAGACAACCACTTTAATTTGATGTTTATGTATGAAAGACAGTTATAGTAAATGCCCAATCTCTGGGTAACCCCTTTAGGGCACGTTCTGTGTCTGTTCCTTTGCTCCATTTTCCCAAATTAGAGTAATAATTTAAAGAAATGCAATAAAAAAAGAAAGAGGAGAGTAGTAAGAAACCCACCGTACAAGCAAAATTGGCATGTACATATTTTTACTGCAGGTAGGTTTTGCTGCTTGGCTGAGAACACTGATAACCAGGGCGCCACAAGATTTTAAGCGCTGAAGCATTGAAAAATCTTGCGATCACGTGAATGCATCTGAAACCTCAACCCTCAACAATAACAGGCAACACACAGCACTGAAACTGAAGGAGAGAGACCGTGCATGTGCTAGGAGATCCTACTAGACCATATCTCTCCTGCAGATGTGCCAGCATCCCCCTTCCACAGAGGTCTGAGCATGCGCCAAAGAGGGAATAATTCCAAAAAGACACCCAGAAAGAGATCCTGGTTTAAAGCAACAGTATAATAGCAATAGTTTATCTCTAGATGAAGGGACAATGAGCTCAAAGAGTAACAATGGAGCAGGATTATAGTCAGACTGCTTCCTACAGTGCACTTACATGTTCGTGTTGTTAAAACCATAACCATTAGCACAGATCATAATGGGAAAGAGAGTATAATGCAGTATAATGCACAGGTTCCTCTTTCTTCAATCCACTCCTGGTTTTAATTTGAAAAACTACATGCAAAGACCTCTAAAACAGCCGCTATAGCCAATATATACATATCACACACACACACTAGCCTCTGCCCGCAACTTCGTCTGCCTGTTGTTGGCATTGATGATCCGCTATATATTCAGCAAATTGCTGTTGTCGATGCTTTGCCTGCTCCGGCATTTTGACAGCTCTTAAGCTGGCCTGTCGCTGAACTCATTCCTCTTGCTGTGCCAGTGATTGTTCCGGCATCTCAGCAGCTCGCTGGGAAGCCATATAATGAGCGTGTTGTAGGGGATGATAATCTGCCTGCTCCAGCGTTTTGGCAGCTGTCAAGCTGGCCTGCTGCTAAACTTGTTCCTTGCGCTGTGCCCGTGATTGTACCGGCATCTCAGCAGCTCGCTGGGATACTATATAATGAGTGTGTTGTTGGCGCAGATGATCCCTGTCAGCTCCAGTTGAGGAGAACTCTGTTGACTTCTGGCTACGTTCATAGATGTTGTTGTTTTAAAATTTCGCAACAAATTAGATTTTCTTTTTCCTGGCATGTTTAAAAGTAGCAAACTGCCAATTTGGATTAAAGGCGTTTTCCAATCCAGTGTGTCAGCATGTTGCCTGGAGCTGATCAGATAATATGCAAATACATGTAAGGAATCCACTGAGGGCTAGCTGAGTGTTTACACAGAGAGATAACAGACCTGGCTTAATCAGAAACTGAGAGAAGCTGCAGCCAAGAGCAGTATAATATAGTATGTGAACATAAATTCATAACATTCGTGAAGCCATGTCATTTTCCGGGATAAAAGGTAGCCTATGTTTTAATCGAGATTACAATCTATCATTCAAATCCATTTAGTGGTTTTTGCATGATTGAGGAACAAACATCCAAACACACAAACTTTCCAATTTATAATATTAGTAGGATAGGATAGGATAGGATAGGATAAGATATAGATAGATAGATAGATAGATAGATAGATAGATAGATAGATAGATAAACCTCTACATATATAAAAACTTCTACAGCAGTCAATAAAGCAAACATATGTAAAAACCTCTACATATATAAAACATCAAAATTTATTAAACCCTCTAAAAGAACCAACATAAATAAAAAAAAACTCTATATAAAAACCTCTTCATTGCTGATAAAGCTAGGTCTGTTATTTCATCTATGAAAACGCACAGATAACTGAGTCCATTGTGTACAAGCATCTGCATATTATCTGATCTGTTCCAGGCAATGCTGACACACTGTATGGGAAAACACCTTTAATCCAAATTGTCAGTTTGTTAATTTTAAACATGCCCGGAAAAAGAAAATCTTTAATTTGGATTAAAGGTATTTTCCCATGTCAGTGTGTCAGCATATTGCCTGAAGCTGATAATATGCAAATACATGTACACAAAGGACTGAGGGTTAGCTGAGAGATAACAGACCTGGGACTTGAGATAAGCTGCTGCAGGAGCAGTGTAATATACCGTGTTTCCCCGAAAATAGGATGTACCCCGAAAGTAAGGCATGGCAGACATTTTGCTGCCTTGCCTAATACAGTGGGGCAAAAAAGTATTTAGTCAGTCACCAATAGTGCGAGTTCCACCACTTAATAAGATGAGAGGCATCTGTAATTTACATCATAGGTAGACCTCAACTATGAGAGACAAAATGTGAAAACAAATCCAGAAAATCATATTGTCTGATTTTGTAAGAATTTATTTCCAAATTATGGTGGAAAATAAGTATTTGGTCAGTAACAAAATTTCATCTCAATACTTTGTTATATTTCCTTTGTTGGCAATGACAGAGGTCAAACGTTTTCTGTAAGTCTTCACAAGGTTGGCACACACTGTTGTTGGTATGTTGGCCCATTCCTCCATGCAGATCTCCTCTAGAGCAGTGATGTTTTGGGGCTGTCGCTTGGCAAGATGGACTTTCAACTCCCTCCAAAGGTTTTCTATAGGGTTGAGATCTGGAGACTGGCTAGGCCACTCCAGGACCTTGAAATGCTTCTTACAAAGCCACTCCTTCGTTGCCCTGGCGGTGTGCTTTGGATCATTGTCATGTTGAAAGACCCAGCCACTTTTCATCTTCAATGCCCTTGCTGATGGAAGGAGGTTTGCACTCAAAATCTCACGATACATGGCCCCATTCATTCTTTCATGTACCCGGATCAGTCGTCCTGGCCCCTTTGCAGAGAAACAGCCCCACAGCATGATGTTTCCACCCCCATGCTTTACAGTAGGTATGGTTTTTGATGGATGCAACTCAGTATTCTTTTTCCTCCAAACACGAAACGTTGTGTTTCTACCAAACAGTTCCAGTTTGGTTTCATCAGACCATAGGACATTCTCCCAATACTCTTCTGGATCATCCAAATGCTCTCTAGCAAACTTCAGACGGGCCCAGACATGTACTGGGTTAAGCAGTGGGACACGTCTGGCACAGCAGAATCTGAGTCCCTGGCGGCGTAGTGTGTTACTGATGGTAGGCTTTGTTACATTGGTCCCAGCTCTCTGCAGTTCATTCACTAGGTCCCCCCCCCGTGGTTCTGGGATTTTTGCTCACCGTTCTTGTGATCATTTTGACCCCACGGGGTGAGATTTTGCGTGGAGCCCCAGATCGAGGGAGATTATCAGTGGTCTTGTATGTCTTCTATTTTCTAATTATTGCTCCCACAGTTGATTTCTTCAATCCAAGCTGGTTGCCTATTGCAGATTCAGTCTTCCCAGCCTGGTGCAGGGCTACAATTTTGTTTCTGGTGTCCTTTGACAGCTCTTTGGTCTTCACCATAGTGGAGTTTGGAGTCTGACTGTTTGAGGGTGTGCACAGGTGTCTTTTTATACTGATAACAAGTTTAAACAGGTGCCATTACTACAGGTAATGAGTGGAGGAAAGAGGAGACTCTTAAAGAAGAAGTTACAGGTCTGTGAGAGCCAGAAATCTTGATTGTTTGTAGGTGACCAAATACTTATTTTCCACCATAATTTGCAAATAAATTCTTATAAAATCAGACAATGTGATTTTCTGGATTTGTTTTCTCAATTTGTCTCTCATAGTTGAGCTCTACCTATGATGTAAATTACAGACGCCTCTCATCTTTTTAAGTGGTGGAACTTGCACTATTGGTGACTGACTAAATACTTTTTTGCCCCACTGTATAAGGCGCTCCCCCGAAAGAAAGGCGTAGTGAATAGAAATGAATGGAAGTAGCCGGCAAGCGGGGGGTTAATCGGCGTGCCGGGCGCTTCCATTCATTTCTATGGGAGCGTGTGTGGGCATCGACCGGAGGCATTAGCGCTGGATGTCTGCTAACACCAGCAGACACCAGGCGGCTATGGCGGCCTTGCATTGCATTAGTGATCAGACCTTTGCAAATGCAATGCAAAAAATCATCATTTCTTTTGAAGGCAGGTTGCCTGTCTGTAATGTATTACAGGGGGTTAATAAATGCAAAAAAAATAATATATATATATATATATATATATATATATATATATGTATTAAAAATTCAAATCAACCCATTTCCCTAGAACACATATAAAAGTATGTAAATACTGTGAAACACATACCGTACATGTTAGGTATCCCTGTGTCCAAAAACCGCCTGCTCTACAAATCTATAAAAATATTTTTATACTGTACAGTATTTAATAAATGTTAATTTTTATATTTAGCAATATATGTGAATTCTTCTTTGAAAAAAATAATACACCCCCTGAAAATATGTCATGGCGCATCTTTGGGAGCAAAAATTAATATAAGACACCGTCTTATTTTTGGGGAAACAGGGTAGTATGTGAACATAAATTCATAACAGTCGTGAAGCCATGTCATTTACAGGGATAAAAAGCCTGTGTGCTAATCGAGGTTATAAACTATATATGTGGCAAATTTCATTCAAATCCGTTAAGCTGTTTTTGTGTGATTGAGGAACACACACACAAACATACAAACTTTCACATTTAAAATATTAGTAGGATAGGATACTTTATACTATATATACTTTGCATGACCCTCAAAATGTTCCTGTCGCTCTCATAGAGACTCATTTACAGCTTTTTTCTGACAGTTTTGTGTAAGGATTTTCTATATGCTGTCACGGTACAGGAATAGCAATAAAAACAGTGGTAGCAGTGGTTAAAAAAAAATTGGCACCACTATCAATCGGTCCTTGGGCTAATATGGATAATGTTTCGAGTGCATTCTGGAGATTTCCTAGCATACTAGCAAGACATACATCATAAATGTAATGTGAGCAGGGGTGGCATTCCTTTTAACAAAGAAAATTAAAGTCTGTGTCCAACATCACAACCAATATGGTTTTTCTTGTTATTGTCCCAATGCAAAACAAAACAAAACAAAAAAAAAAAAAAAAAGCAAGTAGGAGACAGTTTTCTTATCTTCTAAATCTTTTTTTATACACTGCTGACTGCTCCTATAAAGACATTGTCTCCATGGTAACAGACTACAAGCAAACCACTCTTCCTTCTGTCCCTCTTGCTAACCTTCAGAATCGTCTCTCCTCCTCTTGATCATCTAATATTCATTTTCCCCTTTTTAGTATCATATAATGATATTTTCCTCCTTAAAATTTTCTATACTTCAATCAATATTATTATTCTCAATGCCAGCCAACTATCATCTTCAAACCCAAAGATATCACCCCATGCCACTGTGCCCCACGTATCATCTATCTCTTACACCCAGACAAAATTATTTCCTTAAGTATTACCCCCAAGTGTTATAGCCCCATGGCCTTCCCCCACAGAATCATATTTCCCCCATTCTGCCCAGTATATCCCTCCCCAGTGATATCAACCCCCAGAGTATTATCTGCTCCATCTCCAGTTACATTTCCTAGCCCTGGTTCTCTATCTGCACTGTCTTGCCCTCTACATGTGGTGTTTTTCCCTTCCAACATCATAATAAAAACACCTGAACCAGTACCCCACAATTATAATAAAGACACTGGCCCCGATACCATCATAATATATATACCGTCAGGGGCCACACGGTGGCTCAGAGGTTAGCACTGCAGCCTTGCAGCGCTGGAGTCCTGGTGTTCAAATCCCACCAAGGGCATAAAACCATCTGCAAGGAGTTTGTATGTTCTCCCCTGTTTGCATGGATTTCCATCCCATATTTCAAAAAAGACATAATGATAGGGAAAATGTACATTGTGAGCTCTATGTGGGGCTCACAATCTACATTTAAAAAAAATAAATAAAATAAAATACACCGTCATCTTTACCATCATCAACATAAGGACCAGCATCATAATACCGACACCTGCTCCAGTATCACCATCATAATAAGAAAACCTATACCACTACCATCATCATAATAAGGAAACCTATACCACTACCATCATCATAATACGGAATCCTATACCACTACCGTCATCATAATACAGACATCTATACCACTACCATCATCATAATACAGACATCTATACCACTACCATCATCATAATACAGACATCCATACCACTACCATTATCATAATAAGGAAACCTATACCACTACCATCATCATAATACGGAAACCTATACCACTACCATCATCATAATACAGACATCTATACCAGCACCATCATCATAATACAGACATCTATACCACTACCATCATCATAATACAGACATCTATACCACTACCATCCTCATAATACAGACATCTATACCAGCACCATCATCATAATACAGACAACATCTATACCACTACCATCATCATAATACAGACAACATCTATACCACTACCATCATCATAATACAGACGACATCTATACCACTACCATTATCATAATACAGACGACATCTATACCACTACCATCATCATAATACAGACATCTATACCACTACCATCCTCATAATACAGACATCTATACCAGCACCATCATCATAATACAGACATCTATACCACTACCATCATCATAATACAGACATCTATACCACTACCATCCTCATAATACAGACATCTATCCACTACCATCATCATAATACAGACGACATCTATACCACTACCATCATCATAATACAGACATCTATACCACTACCATCATCATAATACAGACAACTATACCACTACCATCATCATAATACAGACATCTATACCAGCACCATCATCATAATACAGACATCTATACCACTACCATCATCATAATACAGACATCTATACCACTACCATCATCATAATACAGACGACATCTATACCACTACCATCATCATAATACAGACAACATCTATACCACTACCATCATCATAATACAGACGACATCTATACCACTACCATCATCATAATACAGACGACATCTATACCACTACCATCATCATAATACAGACGACATCTATACCACTACCATCATCATAATACAGACGACATCTATACCACTACCATCATCATAATACAGACATCTATACCACTACCATCATCATAATACAGACATCTATACCACTACCATCATCATAATACAGACATCTATACCAGCACCATCATCATAATACAGACGACATCTATACCACTACCATCATCATAATACAGACATCTATACCAGCACCATCATCATAATACAGACATCTATACCACTACCATCATCATAATACAGACATCTATACCAGCACCATCATCATAATTCAGACATCTATACTTGGACCATCATCATAATACAGACATCTATACCAGTACCATCACCATAACACAGACATCTATACCTGTACCATCATCATAATACAGACATCTATACTTGGACCATCATCATAATACAGGTTCAGTTGTAATAGAGTTCTAGCTCAAAGCAGTAGAAAAAAAGTAAACTTGTGGCTCAATGCAGTTGGGAATCACCAAGGAATGTAAGGGAGAATGCAGATAACTTATTACTTACCTTCCAGTCAGTGTCTGCTGCAGAAAGGAAGGTGTCTGCAGATTCCTGCAGTCAAAAGAAAAATAGGTGAGAACAATGGAGGGATTTCTAGGTGTAGATGGATCTGTGATCTGGGTGTAGATGAGGACAGTGGGAAGATCTGTTAGGTAGATGTAGGCAAGTACGGCTGATAGATCTGTGGTCTGGTTGTAGGTAAAGACAGATCTGTGATCTGACGGAAGTGAGGACAGTGGAGGCAAATATGATCTGGTTGTAAGTAAAGATAAAAAAAAAAGAAATATGTGATCTGATGTGAGAACAGTGAGAGATCTGCAAACTGGGTGTAGGTGATGATAGCTGAGGGATCAGTAATCTGGGTGCAGGTGATAACAGTGGAGGGATGACAGTAGAGGGACCAATTGAGGGGAAGATGAGACCCCATGGACTGTTATACCCCATTACTACCACCTCGAATCACCCACCCACCCGCCCTATGTATGCCCCACCCTTCCATACCCACCACTCTATTTGCTTTGGCAATACCATATGTCTATTGGATGTGCCAATAAAGCTTCTTTGATTTGATTAGATCTCGGATCTACTGTAGGTGGGAATAATGGAGGGGTCTCTGATTTGGGTGTAGGTGAGGAAAGAGATCTGAAGCTCTTCTGACTTGTCTTAATCTGATTGGATGATGAGAAGAGGAAATTGTACATCCTACTGGAAGAAGAGGAGTCGACTGTGGAGATTGCTGCCCAATAGGTGTCCACCTGCCACCGACTAAGAGAAAGATGAGACCCCAAAGACTATTATACCCCAAATCACCAACCCCTCCCCCCCCCCCTTTACTTGCTTTGGCAATGCCAAATATCTATTCAGACGTGCCAATAAAGTTTCTTTGACTTGATCTGGGTGTAGGTTATGATAGTTGATCGATCAGTAATTTGGGTGCAGGTGATGGCAATGGAGAGATCTCTGATCTGGGTGTAGGTGGGAATAATGGAGAGGTCCCTGATTTGGGTATAGGTGAGGGAAGATAAGGGATCTATGAGCTGAGTGTAGGTAAACATAGGTCCCAGCAATGTAAGCACTCACCATCTCTGTGTCCTGTCCTCTGAGTAGAGGCTTCTCTTCAGGAAACCGGAGTTCACTCATCCCAGAAAGGCTTAATTCTGGTAGAAGCAAACCTACAAAGCACGAGGATAGTAGATCTTACTATTTATTTGTAAAGAGAGAACGGACAGAGATTTCACAGATTTATTAGAAAAAATTATGTCTTATTTATCAAAAAGCAGGGGAAGACACACCGGGGGAGAATTTACTAACCCATCTAAGGCTAATGCCCCATGTTGTAAAAATGCAGTGTTTTTTTGCTGTCGCAGATTTTGCTGCGTTTTTTGAGCCAAAATCAGAGGTGGATTGAAAACGACTGGCAAACACAGAGGAAGTTCTTAAATGTTTCCCTTCTGTTAAATCCACTCCCGACTTTGGCGCAAACAAAATGCAGAAAAATCCCCAACAAAAAATACATCATTTGGGGCCAAAGCCTAAGTCAGTTTTCTGGCGTAGATGGGTATAACTGAGGCACATCTTTGGCATAATTGTTCCCTCTGCAATTCATTCACCATTTTTTCCAAAATCGGGAGGGGATGGCTCAGCCCAACAAATTTACTATAACTCACACCTGAAAGCTTGTGTGAATTATACCTGAAATTGGGGCTAGGCAATTCATCGCAAAATAATCAAAACCTCATCTGTCCCTGGTGCTCTAGTATCCAACATCAGTGTATACAGAAATTCTTGCGCCGCACATAACCTGGAAAGGTGACTGGTAAGGACCCATGACATCACTTATATACACCACCAGGACCCAACCAATACAAACAGCAGCCACGGATACCAGAGCACTGGGGATAGGTGAGGATGATTTATTTGGTTTCACCTTTACCAGTTCCTTTATGAGTTGTCCAATTCCTGAACAAACCCTTTAATTGCTTAATGTGAACTTGCTTACATGAATCACTTTGCATCCATGCCCTCGTGTCTCACTTCTAAAGGATATGTCACTCACTGTACACTATCCAACCAGGATTAGTTATATCTGAATAACCAAAACCAAAATTCAGGGGCATGACGTAGCATAAATAGGGGACACAGCATATACAAAAGCGAGGGTCCTAAAATGATTGTTCATAATTGTAATTGAGGTAAAATAGTCAATTAAGAATGATTTCTTTTATTTAGGTCATATTCACCAAGGTCTACCTGAAGTCTATGCCAGTGTGAGAATGGAATAAGAATGGCATACAGTATATTCCCCCCACTATGTGTCACTGCTGTGGCCGATACATCAATTGCACAAGACTATTCACTCTGGACCCAACAACCTCCCCATAAACAGACATCGGGTGATCGGCAAGTGTGCATGATTATTTCATAAAGAAGACCCCATTGCCTGCTCATGTTACCCCCAGACTCCACTGTTTTCTTTAGATCCCTCCTCCCCCAACACTTTTATAGTCTCTGTTTCTTTCAGACTTTTCTGTCTGTCTCCATCAGACTCCTCCGATCTCTCAGGAAAACAAAGGGTTGGGCATGCCAGAGGACTGTCATTCTTGGTCAACGTGATTTGTAGGAGTATCACTATTGTAGTATATTACAGACAGGTAGTTGTATATGAAATATAGGGCAGATGCTGTACTGTGGGAACATGTGGAGGACAGAATAGTGACCTCTTCCCATCTTCATTATATAATAACACCATGGAGCTCTGGCACATTATTCATCTTGGCGCTCTGTTTCTCCCATCTGTTTGCACCCTCACATTCCCCTAGCGTTCGCCGTCATCATGTTGGCAGATTCTATTTTGAATACTTATGCAGACCTAAAGTGCGACATGTTCAGTCACATGTACGTGTCAGGTATTTATAGTCTGCCTCCATATTTGACCTGTCATATGCACAGTTCTTGGCTGCATAGATGACAAAATGCACGCAGAATATACAAGGCTTTTACATCAGGAGGTGCAACCGTAACCTTCAAGAGAACAGGGTCTTGTACTATGCTTTACCAGAGAGCCTAGGAATCTGAATTGTCAAAGAACCTGATGGTTATACAATATGCCGTCTAGATCACGTGAATGAAGCACCCATAAAGGCCCTGTATCCATACATCATTATAACACACACCACAGGATCACCAGGACACATGAAGAACACTCCTAACCATGTCTAGCTAGAAAGTCACTTATGAAGGGAGATACACCATACATTTACATAAGCAGTTACATTGCTCATATCTGATAATCTGATCTTACGCTGGACATGCCAATGATATGCAGATTAATGTCTCATGTGTATGACCAGCTTTACAGGTCAGAACAAGTTAAGGTATATAACCTTTTGTCATGCACTGAGGCAGCAGATCACCTCTACCTAAAAACCCCACTTTTATGGATGTGTGTATATATATATTATATTATGCTCCATTACACAAAAATAACATTCATTTGGTGAACTTTGTGCCACACGTGAGTAAGCGGACCCCGCATCCAATGTCCCAGCCCCTACTGTCCCTTTGTACATTGTATTCTTATGCTGATGGACCTGTCTCTTCTTATTGCACCATGTCACTATCAAGCCCAAACATCACCGTCATGTCAGCTGCCCTGAATCAGTGTCATCCCCTGTTCTGTCAGTAGGTCAGGGTCTTAGTGGTGGGCCCTCCACCCATCACATAAATATCCACATAAACCACAAGAGTCACATGAGAAGAAGCAGTAACATGGAGCAAAGTACGATCAAAGTGTTTATTGTGTATCTCTGGGCAGCACAATAGATGTCCATGTCTATTTTCAGCACAATTCAGAGTTTATCCAGGCAGAGCATGGTGAGGATATCATACACTGTGCCCACTAATGGCTGGAGTACGATAACGCCACCACCCCAGACTGCAGGGTAGACGACACTCACTCCAACACCGCCTGACTCAGGAATGTGGCTTTGGTGTGGACAGCTGAATATATATAACCTGGTGGGGGCTGGATTATGTTCCTTAGTTGTTAATGCGTTAGTGCCATCTGAAGAACTACGCCTCTTTCATTGTTGGCACGCTGTGGATGCCCCAATGACAGATCGGCATACAGAAACACCAGGTACAAAATGATTTATTGCCCAACATTGATGTCAGCCCTTACTAATGGACACAAAGCCTAACCGAGGACTGGAGCCTGGCAAAGCAGCTGATACTGGGGGGGGGGGGGGGGGGGGGTCAGTGTCACTGTTGGGCTGATAGGGGGGCAGCAGGTTGCTTGCTGCTGACTCATTCTCCATGTCACAATGAGAAGTGTAAGATATGCGGATCCCGGATTAGGATGTGTGAAGCTGCTGATTCCAGGATGAGGTCGAATGCAGCAGCTCCAGTCTTCCAGCATCATCATCCTCGGCTCCCAGACACCAGGATAACTTACCCCGTACAGAGTTCATTTTACTTCACAGACTTCCCAGCCAGTCTCCCAACTGAAACTAGAATCACCACTCCTACCCCTCCCCAAAAGTAGACAAGCTGGACACTCACCTCTCTCCTCCCCATGCCACAGAGATATCAGGGAGGAAAACATCTCCAGCATCCGCATGCAGAACCCTCACTCCACCTCCCAAGCCACAGACCAACTCCCAGAGAGATAATGCCAGGACTCCTCCTAGCTGGCACATCCCACATCCAACCCATCACCTACCTCGCCAACACATACTGCTACTCCAAATAACCTGTCATAACCTACCTCGCCAACACATACTGCTACTCCAAATAACCTGTCACAACCTACCTCGCCAACACATACTGCTACTCCTAATAACCTACAATCACCTACCTTGCCAACACATACTGCTACTCCTAATAACCTGTCACAACCTACCTCGCCAACACATACTGCTACTCCTAATAACCTACAATCACCTACCTTGCCAACATATACTGCTACTCCTAATAACCTGTCACAACCTACCTTGCCAACACATACTGCTACTCCAAATAACCTGTCACAACCTACCTCGCCAACATATACTGCTACTCCAAATAACCTGTCACAACCTACCTCGCCAACACATACTGCTAATCCAAATAACCTGTCATAACCTACCTCGCCAACACATACTGCTACTCCTAATAACCTACAATCACCTACCTTGCCAACACATACTGCTACTCCTAATAACCTGTCACAACCTACCTGGCCAACACATACTGCTACTCCTAATAACCTACAATCACCTACCTTGCCAACATATACTGCTACTCCTAATAACCTGTCACAACCTACCTTGCCAACACATACTGCTACTCCAAATAACCTGTCACAACCTACCTCGCCAACATATACTGCTACTCCAAATAACCTGTCACAACCTACCTCGCCAACACATACTGCTAATCCAAATAACCTGTCATAACCTACCTCGCCAACACATACTGCTACTCCAAATAACCTGTCACAACCTACCTCGCCAACATATACTGCTACTCCAAATAACCTGTCACAACCTACCTCGCCAACACATACTGCTACTCCAAATAACCTGTCATAACCTACCTCGCCAACACATACTGCTACTCCTAATAACCTACAATCACCTACCTTGCCAACACATACTGCTACTCCTAATAACCTACAATCACCTACCTTGCCAACACATACTGCTACTCCAAATAACCTGTCACAACCTACCTCGCCAACACATACTGCTACTCCTAATAACCTGTCATAACCTACCTCGCCAACACATACTGCTACTCCAAATAACCTGTCATAACCTACCTCGCCAACACATACTGCTACTCCTAATAACCTACAATCACCTACCTTGCCAACATATACTGCTACTCCTAATAACCTGTCACAACCTACCTTGCCAACACATACTGCTACTCCTAATAACCTGTCACAACCTACCTCGCCAACACATACTGCTACTCCTAATAACCTGTCACAACCTACCTCGCCTACACATACTGCTACTCCTAATAACGTACAATCACCTACACATACTGTTACTCCTAATAACCTGTCACAACCTACCTCACCAACAAATACCGCTACTCCTAATAACCTACAATCACCTACCTCGCCAACACATACTGCTAGTCCTAATAACCTATCATCTCCTAACTTTCCAGCACATACTGCTGCTCATAATAACCTACCATCATCTTACCTCTCCATCACATAATACTACTCCTAATAATGTATCACTACTTACCTCACCACGATACACTGCTACTCCTAATAACCCATCATCAATTACCTCTCCATCACATACTGCTACTCCTAATAAGTTATCATCACCGACCTCTCGATCATACTATTAGTCCTAATAATGTATCATCACCTACATCTCCATCCCATACCACAACTCCTAATAACCTTTTATCATCACCTAACTCTCCATCCCATACCACTACTCCTAATAACCTATTACCATCACCCACCTCTCCATCCCATACCGCTACTGCCAATATATTATCATCATATACTACAGCTCCTAATAATGTCCCATATGCATCACATGCTCTCACCATATACTACTACTAATAACCTAACATATCATCGCCTACTTCTCTACCATATGCTACTACAACTCCTAGTAACCTAACATTTTATTATCACTAACCTCTCTACTACACAACAAGATTTGTAATAACAGTAAACAGTAAAATGTGAATGGTGCTCACCGTTCTGTAGCTCAAATCACGGACCCCATTGTTATGTTTCATGTGCACAGAAAACTGCAGGCTCAGCAGTATGAACAATGTCCAAGAATCAGTATTATATGTTGTGGTCATGGACCACAATGGTCTGAAATACATTAGAGTGAGGGCTATGGCTGTATAATTCACGGCATTGTGTTTTAAATGGATTGTCAATAAAACATTATTTTATTTCCGAGTGCTGGACCTATTCTGATTTTTGGACAATATTCCCAATAGCCCAACAGTTCATAATCATCACCTACCTCTCCACCACATACTTTGATATATTAATATCTGCTATCTGTCCCCCACATACAACTACTATTCCTAATAACCCAACATATCATCGTCACTTTTTTTTTTTTTTAATGTAGATTGTGAGCCCCACATAGAACTCACAATGTACATTTTTTTCTCTATCATTATGTCTTTTTGGAATATGGGATGGAAATCCACACAAACACAGGGATAACATACAAACTCCTTGCAGATGGTTTTTTGCCCTTGGCAGGATTTGAACCCAGGACTCCAGCGCTGCTAGGCTGCAGTGCTAACCACTGAGCCACCGTGTGGCCCCATATCATCATCACTTACCTCTCCATCTCATATTGCTACTATTAATAACATAACTTATCATCATCACTTACCTCTCCATCACATACTACTAGTATTAATAACACAACATATCATCATCACTTATCTCTCCACTCCATACTACTACTATTAATAACCCAACATATCATCATCACTTACCTCTCCATCACATACTACTACTACTAACACAACATATTATCATCACTTACCTCTACATTTTATACCGCTACTATTAATAACACAACATATCATCATCACTTACCTCTCCATCTGATACTACCACTATTAATAACACAACATATTACCTAACTTTCCACTACACAATACTACTTCTAATAACTCAATATTTCATCATCATCATCTAGCCCCTCTACTCCTCCTAATACCACAACATATTATCATCTTCCTCTCTGTAAGGGAGCGTTCACACTACCGTCAGTGTCCGACATGTAGTGTCCGCTCAAAATCTGTCACGGACACTAGATGTCATTCACTTGAATGGGCATCGGGTGCGTTCTTTTGCACTCCGTGCCCGTCCTTCCCTGTCCGCAAGAGAAGATGTCCGACTTCTCAAGCGGACAGAGGAACCCTGCATGCTACCCCAATAATCCAACTTTTCATCATCACCTACCCTCTCTACCACATTCTACTCCCAACAACCCACCATATCATCATCACCTACCTCTACAGCACATACTACTATTCCTATACCCCAACATATCATCACCTACTACCCCAATAACCCACCATATCATCATCACCTACCTCTACCCCCCCAACAACCTACCATATCATCACCTACCTCTACCCCCAATAACCCACCATATATCACCTACCTCTACCCCCAATGACCCACCATATCATCATCACCTACCTCTACACCACATACTATTATTCCTATACCCCCACCATATCATCATCAACCTCTCCATCACCTACTACTATCCAATAACCCAACTTCCATCATCATCTACCATCACATAGTAATAACCCAGCAGCTCATGTCCATCTACCTCTCCACCACATACTACTACTCCCAATAATCCATCATGGCAGCACCTACCTCTCCAACGCATGCTACTACTCCTACCGTATATACCAGCTACATAATAGCTCGCTTCTAGCAGCTGCGCTCCTGTAATAGTGACGTCACCCCCCTCCCTGTATGTGTATATATATATGCTGATGTGACGTAACTACTCTTTGTGTCTGTTATTCCACGCCCGATCCAGACTGTGAGGTGATAAGGGCTCCTCGCAGATGTCGCACGGAGCCTGTTACCTGCCCAGACTTGTATCTTGTGTCGCAGGAGCTTCATTATTGTGTGGCATTGACAGCGGAGAAGTCAGGGATGAGGGAGGGAGTAACCCAGGCAGTGCGACACATCGGGCAACCTCTGGGCGCAGCGACAAAGGATGGGAGGTTGCTGGGGGAAGGGGGGTGTTGACGCCGCACAACATCATCATTTACACCACTGAATATATGCGGTGAAACGCGACAAGCCACGGGTTACTCACAGTCACCTCTGGGCTCCTGGCTGTCTGCAGGGCGCGTCTCTCACAAGGAGGGGCCCCTCAGTCCGCAGCCTCCGGCAGGTGAACGGAGCGCAGGACTGCAAGGAGTGAGGCGTCTGCGTCAGTGGGGAGGGCCTGCAACATGAGGTGGAGCCCCGAGCTGATACTACAAGATCAGCATACTGCTCCCCTGAAATACTCGGTGCTGCCGTGACTGTGAGGCCTCTCAAAAACAAAAAACAGCTCAATCTTTTCCTAGTAAGCTGCTGCCTGTGACATCCTCAAGAAAATAGCACAGCTTGGTTCTGCTGAAATTCTGGGATCCCTACTGCTTCCATTATGTAAGGACATATAGTTAATATAGCCCCTGACTTACAGTTATCTGGTGACAGTGAGTGATGTCACACTGTAGAGGTGACCGCCATTACTTGCTCAGGCTGGGGGTGCATTGTAGTGAGAAAGTATCGCCACAACCTGAAGGCTGGTGTGAAAGCCATACCGAGCTTGAGTGTAGAGAACAAAGTTCTGGATAGAAACTTGTTACAGCACAACGATTTATTTGGGCCAAGGGTAGACACTTGGACCAGACAGAAACAACACATGATCAGACCGCCAAACTCCCAAAAAAGCAGAAGTCTGCTACATCTAGAAAGTCTTTGTCCTTGTACCCCCAAGAGAAGACAGCAGCCAATACAATACAGTGCCAAGCAATAACACAATACTACCGAACTCAGATACATCCGTCATACCTCGGTTAGTAAAACTAACTTAGTACTGAACATAACTCGCAAAACAGGGACCGGTAACCTGTCATGTGTAGGGACACGGCTTATAGATATCTAGTCACCTAAAATTGCTAAATAGAGAAGTTGCCATTTACCCTTTTACATGTGTTCTGCATGGGCTGAGGGCTGCTGGGCTTTTTCCCAAGGAGAAAAGGTTCAGCTACAGCTTTTATGACTCTTCCTTATTGATATTCTATTCTAAAGCCATGGGCCTTAATATGGAGTTGATCTACCTTCTTTTGTAGCCAAAGCACCTTCTACTCATATGGGTAGGTTTTCTGCAAGATTTTTTAAGTTTGCCTTCTTTTACCCATTCATCTGGAAGAGCATTTTTGGGGTCAGACATGTTGTTGGTAAAGAAAGCCTGGCTCGCAATCTTTGGTGTAGTTCATCCCAAAGGTGTTCACTGGGGTGGAGGTCAAGGCTTTATGTAGGCCAGTCACGTTCATCACCATTTCACTTAACCAAGCCTTTATGGACTGTTATGGACAGAATAGTCCTGCTGGAATACCAAATGGCATTCCCCAAAGTGTTCACTTTTATCAGCTGTCAAGCTTGTGTCTTGTGTATAGAACCTATTATCAAATGGTCCTGTTAGGGACATCCAAGGGTTTCCCTCCAAGTATGTTGTAGAGTTCCAAATCAAAGGTCAGGCCTGGAGAAGACACACACACACACACACACACCTGGTGGTGTATCAAGTGAGTTCTAATTTAATATCAGGAAATACACTATGTGATCAAAAGTATCCGGACACCTGGCTGAAAATGACTTACAAGTCCGTGGCGCCCTCCATCGGTAATGCTGGAATTCAATATGGTGTTGGCCCACCCTTAGCCTTGATGGCAGCTTCCACTCTTCAATCAGGTGCTGTAAGGTTTCTTGGGGAATGGCATCCCATTCTTCACGGAGTGCTGCAATGAGGAGAGGTATCGATGTAGGTCGGTGAGGCCTGGCACAAAGTCGGCATTCCAAAATATCCCAAAGGCGTTCTATAGGACTCTGTGCAGGCCAGTCCATTACAGAGATGTTATTGTCATGTAACCACTCCGCCACAGGCGTGCAGTATGAACAGGTGCTCGATCGTGTTGAAAGATGCAATCGCCATCCCCGAATTGCTCTTCAACAGTGGGAAGCAAGAAGGTGTTTAAAACATCAATGTAGGCCTGTGCTGTGATATTGCCACGCAAAACAACAAGGGGTGCAAGCCCCCTCCATGAAAAACATGACCACACCATAACACCACCACCTCCAAATTTTACTGTTGGCACTACACACGCTGGCAGATGACGTTCACCGAGCATTCGCCATACCCACACCCTGCCATCGGATCGCCACATTGTGTACTGTGATTCGTCACTCCACACAACGTTTTTCCACTGTTCAATCGTCCAATGTTTACGCTCCTTACACTAAGCGAGGCATCGAGGCATTGACCTGTGTGATGTGTGGCACTCAATCACCTGACCACGTTCGAAGTCCGTAAGTTCTGCGGAGCGCCCCATTCTGCGCTCTGACGATATCGAATGCCTACTGAGGTCGCTAATATGGAGTACCTAGCAGTAGGTGGCAGCACAATGCACCTAATATGAAAAACGTATGTTTTGGGGGGTGTCTGGATACTTTTGATCACATAGTGTAGGTAGTGTAAGTACAGTATACAGACAAAGAACAGGTTGGACTAGTATAATTAGAAAACATGATTGGTTGTAAAGTCATAAAATAATTCTGGCACATGGCTATTGGATAAGGCATAATAGGAGCTACATCTCATTATAGCTTCCAGGAAGGGGGGGGGGGAATGAGCTTTCTCATAAGACAAAGAGGGATACAAAATGCATAATACACGAGCTAACATCCTCCACACCATATTCAGATATATACAGCATATCGTAGAAAGAGAGATAAGGAGGAATGCTAGCTGCCAGACAACTTCTGGAATGCAGCCTTCATGATAAGAAACAATAGCTCACACACGAGGATATATTATCCACATCCCTAAGCACTCTGGCGTAATTACCCAAAGGGCCCAACACACAGAATAACTATATATATATATATATATATATATATATATACACACACACACACATATATACACACATACATACACACTAGCCTCTGCCTGCGACTTTGTCTGCATGTTGTTGGCGTTGATGACACGCCTATATTCAGCAAAATTACTGCCGTCGATGGTTCGCCTGCTCCTATATATATCCTATCCTATCCTACTAATATAAATGTGAAAGTTTGTATGTTTGTTCCTCAATCACACAAAAACAGCTGAACGGATTTGGATGAAAATTGGCACACATAGTTTGTAATCTCAATTAACACATAGGCTACTTTGTATCCCGGTAAATGACATGGCTTCACGACTGTTATGAATTTATATTCATATACTATCTTACACTGCTCTTATTGCAGCTTATCTCATTAATTGTACTTTGCTGATAACAGACCTGCCTTTATCTCTCTATGTAAACACACAGCTAACTCTGAGTCCATTGTGTACATGCATTTGCATTTTATCTGATTTGCTCTAGCAGTGTTATCATAAACCTCTTTAATCGAAATTGGCAGTTTGCCAATTTTAAACATGGAGGGGGAGATAAAATCTAATTTGTCGCAAAATTCTAAAACGAGAGCTATGAAGGTCGCCCAACGTCACAGAGTTCTCTCTTCAAGAGGAGCTGGGGGGGGGGGGATCATCAACACCAACAACACACTCATTATATGGCATCCCAGCGAGCTGCTGAGATACCAGAAAAATCACAGGCACGGCGTGAGGAACAAGTTCAGCCGCAGGCCGGCTTGAGACCTGCTGAAAAGCTGTAGCAGGTAGTTCATTGACGCCAACAACACACTCATTATATGGCGTCCCAGCAAGCTGCTGAGATGCTCGAACAATGACAGACACGGCGTAAGGAACGAGTTCAGCGGCAGGCCATCTTGACAGCTGCTGAAACGCCGAAGCAGGCGGATCATCAACACCAACAACACGCTCGTTGTACGGTGTCCCAGCTAGCTACTGAGATGCCGGAACAATCACAGGCACGAGGAATGAGTTCAGTGGCAGGGCAGCTTGAGAGCTGCAGAAACTCGACGGCAGTAATTTTCTGAATATAGGTGTATAATCGACGCCAACAACACGCAGACGAAGTCGCGGGCAGAGGCTAGTATATATATAAAAAAGATACAAAATGGAGTGTTACCTCACTAGTTAGAAACAACACTGAAGCTTGGTTCACACATCAGTATGCCATCCATCCGTTTGAATTCAGTTTGAGACTTAAAACTGACTGATGCACATACTGATTGTATACTGACACCTTTTTATGTCCCAGTCCCTTAGTACCAAAGGTGAACCAAGATGGCGGCTGATGGATATGAATTTTCTTGGTACACAAGTGGAGTGGTTAAAATCCCTCCCTAGTGGTCAGTGGCTACTGCTGCTTTAGATCACTTTTTCTCTCATGCCCTCTTTAAGCCACTTCATTTCAACCTTACATAGACGTGTACAGTGGCGTAACTACCACCATAGCAGCGGTAGCAGCTGCCACAGGGCCCGGGACATTAGGGGCCCGGTGACAGCTGCTACTGCTGCTGTCATTATGCTCGGAGGTCTTTTCGGACCCCCGAGTATAATGATCGGGGCCCCCTGTTGGTGGAATACTTTCCACCAACAGGGGGCCCCGAAGCTGCAGCAACGGCTGAGACACAGGAGCTGCAGCTCTGGCTCCTGTCAGCGCTGCAGGACGTTCCCCCTCTCTCCCCCCTCCCTTTCTCTGTCTGTCCTCTGCCCACCAATGAGAGGAGGAGGCGGGGCTTATCCCTGCCATCCAGCACAGAAGAGAAGAGGAAGAAGCTGCTCTAGGAAAATGAAACTGAAGCTACACAGGTACGTACTGGGGTTACTTATTACTATCAGGCATTTGGGGGGATTACTTGTGTTTTAGTAACTCCATGTGCCTCATAGTAATAGCAGTTAACCCCATCATCTCCCTCACATTAACCCCTCTTTGTCTCACCATAAGAGTTACTGATATGTGAGACATTTGGGGGTAATAGTAATGAAGATACTTTATTATTACCTCCATGTCTCTCACATATCAGTAACTCTTATGGTGAGGCAGACAGGGGTTAATGTGAGGGAGATGATGGGGTTAACTTCTATTAATATGAGGCACATGGAGTTACTAAATTGTAATGCACAGGACCAGATTTTTTTTTATCCACAATTTGTCCTGGTATAGCGGTCAGCGGTGACAGTATTTAGTCCTGTAGGGGCCACTAAGGGACATAATACTGTGTTCAGGGGGCCACTATTGGGTATAATACTGTGTGCAGGGGCCACTATTGGGTATAATACTGTGTGCAGGGGCCACTAAGGGACATAATACTGTGTGCAGGGGCCACTAAGGGACATAATACTGTGTGCAGGGGCCACTATGGGACATAATAGAGCGCGCAGGAATGCGTAGGAGGGACTCGGTCGAGATCTTCGGTGTCGGGGGGGCCCCATGTCAAAAGTTCGCCACGGGGCCCCGCCATTCCTAGTTACGCCACTGGACGTGTACATTTTTGGCATTAGGTTTAATGTTTGTTTGTTTTGTCAATATACTCACTGATATTCTGTATGTATTACAGATGTCTGTAGAGAGAAAATAGAAAGAGGACACGAGTCCAGGAACAATCGTCCAACAACCATTATCAGAGGACTTACAGGCTAGTACACACGCCAACTGTTCATCTTCCTCTAATTCCTTCCCGAAGACTGAGTCTCCTGACATTATGTCCTGGTTTAAACAGCAACTATCACCGGCCTATGTCTCCTCTGGAGGATCCTCTTTGTCCTTAGTATCAATTACATTCGCCACCTCACTAGAGAGGATTGAAGGATTGGAGGATTGAAACTCTTGAGAAGAGATCCTCAAGACTTTACCTAAGGTGCAAAAGGCATCTAGTTAATGCTAGATTCATGGTCCATGGCCCTTTTCAGACAATACCCCCTAGAAACACAATTTGTGTAGTCTCCTGTTCCATCTTTGGGGGAACAATTATCAAAAATTTTGGAATCCATAACAAAGAGAAAAGGCAACAAGTTTCCTGAAACAAAGAAAACAGTGTTTCACAGATCCTTTTGGGGTCAAAGGAGACAATCTCCCAGGTTCAGGAGGAACAAAAGATATACAGAGTGCCCAGGACAAGAGAGAACACCTTATCACTTCTAACTCAATCCCTATTGAAATCTACTTCCTTGCAACGATAGATCTGATGGATGCATATCCAGTCACAAAAAGTATTTATGGATGCTATCCAGTCCTGAAAAGGAATTTGTCATGTACAGTTCACATGACTGCCATTCAGCATATCGGCATCCTCACTCACATTTACCAAGATTGTAGTAGTCCTGGCAGCCCATATATAAAATAAGATAATCCTTTAATAGTCCCACCTTGGGGAAATTTCAGCGTGTTACAGCAGCATAGTAATACAGATACAGGATAATACAGAGTAATATGTTACAGACGTAGACACAGATAAGCTGAGAAGAGAAGATATACTAGGAGTCCATGGCAGCTAAGGAAAAACAGAAGAGAAAGAGAAAGACCTCATGGTCATCCTCATAATCATTAGTTCTCTGTGCGGAGAGCTCTTCGTTTGGTCTGATGTAGATTATACAGCCTGGTCGCGGTTGGAAGGAAGGACCTGCGATAGCGCTCCTTCTCACACTTGGGGTGAAGCAGACGGTCGCTTACAGTGCTGCCAAGTCCCATCAGGGTCCCATACATGGGGTGGGATTTGTTCCCCCGCATGGAGGTCACCACAGACAGTATCCTTCTGTCACCCACCACCTGTACTGGGTCCAAGGGGCTCCCCAGGACAGAGCTGGCCCTCCTGATCAGCCTGTCAAGTCTATTTCTGTCCCTGGTTGATATACTGCTTCCCCAGCAGGCCACACCGAAAAAGATGGCTGAGGCAACCACAGAGTTGAAGAAGGCCCTAAAAAGTGTCCCCTGGACTCCGAAGGCCCTCAGCCTCCTGAGCAGGTAGAGTCTGCTGTGGCCCTTTCTGTGCAGCGCCTCCAGGTGATCAGCCCAGTCTAGTTTGTTATTGAGGAGCACGCCCAGGTACTTATAGGTCCTGACTATCTCAATACATGTTCCTTGGATCTCCACCGGGGTCGGAGCACCTCTCCGTTTACTAAAGTCCACCACCATCTCCTTGGTCTTCCCAGCATTAATCCTGAGCTGGTTCTGCTGGCACCATTCAACAAAATCCCGGTTTAAGTCTCTGTATTCCCTATCATCGCCATCAGTGATAAGGCCGACTATAGCAGAGTCATCGGAGTACTTCTGTAAGTAACAGCTGGATGAGTTGTGCCTGAAGTCAGCAGTGTACAGTGTGAAGAGGAATGGGGCAAGAACTGTACCTTGAGGTGCCCCCGTACTACAGATCACAGTGTCAGACACACAGTCCTGGGCTCTCACATACTGAGGGCGGTTTGTCAGGTAGTCTAGGATCCAGTTGGACAGGTGATGGTCCACACCACCAAGGTTCAGCTTCTCCCTCAGTAGCCCTGGCTGAATGGTGTTGAACGCACTGGAGAAATCAAAGAACATTATTCTCACAGTGTTCCCGGGTTTCTCCAGGTGAGAGAGAGCTCTGTGAAGAAGGTGGATGATGGCGTCATCTACCCCAATGCCTGGCCGGTAGGCAAACTGGAGGGGGTCCAGAGCGGAGCTCACTAGGGGGCGTAGGTGTGTCAGGACCAGTCTCTCTAGGACCTTCATTAGGTGTGATGTCAGTGCTACAGGTCGGTAGTCATTGTAGCCCATCGGGTTGGGTTTCTTTGGGACTGGTACCACGCAAGATGTTTTCCACAGTTGAGGTACCACCCCCAGCTTCAGGCTCATATTGTATATGTGCGTTATAATACCACACAGCTGGTCACTGCACATTTTAAGAACTCTTGCGCTTATACCATCAGGTCCCCCCGCTTTGTTCGCTCTAATATTCTTCATTTCCTTACACACCTGAGACTCCTGCAGGATCAGATAGTCAGATTGCAGTTGACCGCAGGTCGGTGGTGGTTGGGTCTTGGTGTGTGAGGGGAGGGCGGTTAGCTGACATGCTGGTGGAGGGAGCATTTGCTTGGAGTCGAATCTATTGAAGAATAGATTAAGCTCGTTAAGCCACTTCCTGTCCCCTACTGTTCGGTGCCTTGTCTTTTCCTTGTGTCCTGAAATTGCCTTAAGGCTGTCCCACACCTCAGAGATTCTACCCTCCCCCATCTGTAGCTCCATCTTCCGTCTGTAGTTGGCTTTCCCTTCCCTGATCAATTGTCTCAGCTGTTTCTGAACCGCCCCCAGGCCATCTTTGTCCCCAGACCTAAAAATTCTCTTTTTTTGCTTGAGGAGAGTTTTAATCTCAGAGTTAATCCATGGTTTGTTATTGGAGAAACACCTCACCTTCCTAGTTGGTACCGTGCTGTCCACACAGAAATTAATGTAGTCCGTTATGCAATGTGTGAGTCCCTCAATGTCCTCTGGAAATGAGTCTTGAAACACTTCCCATAAAGTTATATCAAAGCAGTCCCTTAGAGACTCGACACTTCCCTCTGACCAAATCTTCACGGTACGGGTAACCGCCGGTTCTCTGCGCACCAGTGGAATGTATGTGGGTCGCAGATGTACCAGGTTGTGATCTGATCTGCCTAGGGGTGGTAGGGCAGATGAGTTATATGCATCCCTTACATTGGCAAAGAGCAAGTCCAGCGTCTTGTTGTCTCTTGTATGGCAGGTTACATACTGTGTGAAGCCTGGTAGAGTGGATGCTGAGACATGGTTGAAGTCTCCAGACACTAGGAGCAGGGCATGGGGGTGAGATGATTGCAGCTCACTCACAACAGCATGGAGGACTTCACAGGCAGCGTCAGCTTTAGCAGAGGGGGGGACATAGGCAGCTAGTACAATAACATGTGATAGTTCCCTTGGCAGGTAAAAAGGTCTCATGCCCACGGCTAGCAGTTCAATATCCTTTCCACACAATTGTTTCTTAACCACAATATGTCCTGGATTACACCATCTCTCATTGACAAATATTGCAATTCCTCCGCCTATTCGCTTACCGCTCTCCAGTGTTCTGTCCGCCCGAAGAAGTTTGAAGCCCTCCACGGAGGCAAGTATGTCCGGAGTGATTTCAGTAAGCCAAGTCTCTGTAAACAGCATCATACTGCACTCACGAAACTCCTGTTGATGTCTGGTCAGTGCTGTCAGTTCATCCATCTTATTCACAATTGATCTCACATTCCCCATAATGATGGACGGGATCACATGCTTTTTGCGTTTTCTTCCTTCGCGTCTCAGTATGCCGGCTCGTTTTCTGCGTTTTCTAAGTCTCCTTATTAGTTCGTGGGGGATGGTAAGAGCATGCTTGTCCAGCTTGTCCTGCAGCATTCTTCTAAGGTGTAATAGTGTCTCCTTAGTGTAAACCAGTCTTCCTTGTCTGTGTGGAGGCATGCTTCAGACAAAAAGGCTCAAAAAGGATTTCTTTATAAGAGTTTCTGCATCAAATTCCAGCCCATGGTAAGTTCTTATACTAATACTCCTTATAGTAATAGAAAAAAGTGAACAAAAAAGGACGGGATAGAGAAAGATCAGTTTAGTTTCAGCAGCTGTAAACACATGCAGCCACACTCTAGGCAGGCGCACACACACCGGAACTGACACTAGACAACTGATTGGTGAAGGCATCTTCAGAAACTTTTTTAAGTTGTGCTGAATCTTCTCCAAAGCCATGATTTTTCGTGTAAAACTCAAGAAGTCTCACCTAGTTCCATCTCAGAGATTGATATTTCCCCCTACGCCCAACAGCAGCACAACTGGGGTATTCCTGCCCCTAATGAGCTGTTAGGACAGGTGGAATTTTTAATTACCTAACAGCTTTGACCCCTATAAGAGGCCGGAAGACCTGCTCCTCCCTTGTGTTTTTTTCTGTCCTGTGGGACAGGACAGGTGGTCAGGGGGGAGCAGGGGTTCTGACCTCTCATAGGGGTCTGCTTCTCTCCCCCCTCTTATCTGACAGCCGAAGACTTTTTTCTGGCTCCTTTTTGTTTTGCTGCAGCTACTTAGTCTCCCCCCGCCAGGGGAGCTCTCCGGCTCATACACGCACTTGGCAGCATCTGCTGCGCTGCCGGGGCTCCCTGTGCGGGGAGGAACTTCCGGACCTAGGAACCTTTCTCTAGGTTCCCGGGTCCGCCGGCTAGGGTGTCCGCCGCGCATGTGCAGTAGCGCGAGGCGGCCGGGAAAAAAACCCCTAGAGACGAGCGTTTGCCGGGGAAGTTCAGGGGAGGGGCTCCCCCTCCCCTCCCTTAAAGGTCCTGCAGCCTGGAAGTCTAGGGGGCCCCCCCCCATTAGCCTCAATTCAAACTTTGCCCAGAGAGGGGAAGGGGGCGTTTTCCTCCATAAGTTCTATAGGTTCCCCTGCTACCCACCATTCAGTGCTTGTCGCTTCGGTTACAAGCAGCACGAAGAAGCTCCTGGCAGTTATTCGTGTCCTGTGGAAAGCTAACTTTCTACGCCGAGTGAGGTTTGGTGGAGGTGGCCGGGAGGGGGGGGGGGGGTTTGGAAGAGGAGTATCCCCACCATGGGGGCAAGTTTGTTAGTATTGTTGTTTCTCTCTTCTCCCACAGAATGTCTTCTTCTTCCTCCTCCGCCATTCCTCCATGGAGGAAAGCAGTCTCAAAGAGAAAGCACCTTGCGTGTGCCACCTGCAGAATCCCTCTTCCGGACGACTCCCAGTACCGGTTTTGCCAGGGATGTAGAGCTCCCTCCTCTGAGGCGACCCCCATGCGTGAGATGGGATCCTGGGTGAAGGGATTTGTCCAGGATTCCATGAAAAGGATGGAAACCTCCGTCTCTCACCTGGCCAAGAGATCGCGCCTGGAGTGTGAATTGTCCCTCCCGCCCTTGGAGAACCTGCGCCTCAGAGATGTGGAGTCATCGTCGGATTCTGAGGAGGAGAAGGAGATCTTCCCTATGGAGGAGATGTCAAAATTGTTCAGAGCACTCAGGATCAGAGACCGGGAGGGTGGAGAAGGCTTAAGCCGCAGGTCCCGTACCTTCAAGCCTTCCTCAGAGATGCTCCGCCTGATGGAAGGGGAATGGAGGCGCCCAGAAAGACCCTTTGTCCCATCTAGGCGTTTTAAAACCCTATTCCCTGTCTCTAAAGCCAGCTAAAAGCGTGGGGCTCTCCGCCTAAAGTGGATGTGGCTGTCGCCAAGTTATCAAGACGCACGGTCCTCCCGACTGAAGACGGGTCAAGTCTGAGGGATCCTATGGATCGACGGGTGGAAGGATCCCTGAGGCGAGTGTATTCGGCCTCCTCTGCCCAGGCCTCTCTTGGCATTGTCGCCAATGAAGTAGCACTGGCCTGCGGGCAGAGCTCTCGTCTCTGGCCAAAGACATTTGACTCCGGAGTGGATCGGGACGACCTCCTAGCGGCAATGTCGGATATCACCTTGCTGGTAGACCACTTAACGGAGGCCACCCATTTCCAGACCCGTCTGGCCGCTAGATCTATGGCGTTAGATACCGCTGCTCGCTGGCCCCTGTGGTTGAAGCCCTGGAGAGCTGACCTCACATCTAAGAACAGCCTGCGTAGCCTCCCCTTTGAACCCGGCGGCTGTTCGGGAAGGAGCTTGACCGCATTATGGAGGGATTGGCTGACTCCAAGGGCAAAAATCTACCTCAGCCCTTTGAAGGACAGAGTTCCTCCTTTCGGGGTCGGGGAGCCTCTAGAAGAGGAACCAGAGGCCAGCGGCGGTCCGGCAGAGGAAGAGGTCGGGGTTCCTCTCGTGGCCGTAAGAGAACCTCCTTCTAATTCTCCCACCTCTCCCCCCCCCCTTCTTGTGGTGGGAGGTTGTCTTTCCCACTATGTGGATGCCTGGCGCCAAAGTGTTCGGGACCCCTGGATCATCCAGACGATCCAGGAGGGTTATAAAATCAATTTTATTTCCCAGCTGCCAGAGAAGATGGTAAGAACCTGCCCTCTTCAGGGCTCCAAACAACTTCATCTGGAGAAATCGATTCAGGAGTACGTGGACAAGGCCGCGCTGGAGGTGGTACCTCGCGCAGATCAAGGCATAGGCGTCTATTCTCCAGTCTTCTTGGTCCCCAAGTCATCAAGCGAGTGGCGCATGATCATCGATCTCAGGTACCTGAATCGCTTCATCCGTAAGGTGCGGTTCCGCATGGAGACCATCAGGTCAGTGCTACCTTTCCTACACCCTGGAGATCACTTCGTCAGTCTGGACCTGAAGGACGCCTACCTCCACGTACCCATCTTTCCGGCACACCGGAAGTTCCTAAGGATTGCCGTATACATAGAAGGGAAAGAGGCGCACTTCCAGTTCGCAGCCCTCCCGTTCGGCATATCCTCCGCCCCCCACACCTTCACGAAGGTCATAGCTCCGGTTGCTGCCGCCCTGCGCCTTCAAGGCATATTCATAGTCCCGTACCTGGACGACTGGCTTCTGAAGGCTCATTCAAAGGATGTTCTTACCACGCAGGTGCAGACCGTCGTAGCTCTACTAGACAAGCTGGGGTGGCTGGTAAACTGGCAGAAGTCAGTGGTGATGCCATCAACACAAGTTCAGTTCCTGGGACTTATTCTAGACTCTCTCAACATGACGGTCTCTCTACCCTCTCCTCGCAAAAGGAAGATTGCTCGGGCAGTACATCATCTATCTTCTACACGGAAGGTCACCATCAGGACGGCTATGAAGGTCCTTGGATTGATATCCGCTACCCTAGATGCAGTTCCTTGGGCCGTATGGCATATGCGGCCACTACAGAACGAGATCTTGAGAGTCTGGAATCACAGTCCTTCAGGTTTACAGAAACCAATCCAGTTAACCATCAGCACCCGGCAAACCTTGCCCTGGTGGACCCGTCTACGAGATGGGAAGTCCTCGGTCCAGCCCGTCTGGACCCTGTTGACTACAGATGCCTCCCTCACAGGCTGGGGAGCTCATCTGGGGGAGACTCCGGTACAAGGTATGTGGAATCAGCAGGAGAGGACGCGCTCATCCAATTGGCGCGAGCTTACCGCAGTTCATCGAGCCCTTCTGTCATTTGCACCACTTCTATGGGTGAAGGCGGTCAAAGTAAGGTCGGACAATCTGACGACAGTCCATTATATCAACAAGCAGGGAGGTACCAGGTCCCCCTCGCTCCTACAAGTCACCAACCTGATCTTGTCCTGGGCAGAACAGAACCTCTCCCAGCTGGCCGCAGTACATATCCAGGGCCGCCTGAACGTCCTAGCGGATCAACTCAGCAGAGGCCGCCCGACCGCAGGCGAATGGTCCTTGAATCAGGACATCTTCCACTACCTGACCAGGAGGTGGGGTCTCCCCGAGGTGGATCTGATGGCCACCCAACACAATGCCAAAGTAGAAAGGTTTTGCTCCCTGTACCGGGAAGACAACCCTTTGGCTGTGGATACCCTGTCAATACCATAGAGGTTCGAACTGGCATACGTGTTCCCTCCCATCCCGAAGGTATTGACGAAACTCAGGCAGGACCAGTCCTCGGCAATAGTGATCATGCCGTTCTGGCCAAAAAGGGCATGGTTCACCGACCCTATCCTTATGAGTCGGGGGAACTACTGGAGGCTTCCACCAGTCAGGAACCTGGTGTCACTGAACAGTTGGCCTTGCCTGGGCCTAGACAAATTCAACCTCACTGCCTGGAGGTTAAGCGCGCCATACGCGCAGACAGAGGATTGTCCCAGGGAGTGCTAAGTACCTTAGCCCATTCAAGAGCAGAGGCAACCAATCAGAGCTACCAAAGGATCGCCCGGATATTCCAAGATTGGTGTACAGGCAGCCACCGCGATCCAGACAGAGATGCAGTCGTAGAGTTCTTACAGAACGGCCTGGAGAGAGGACTAGCACCTGCTACCCTCAAGGTTCAAGTATCAGCTCTATCTGCTCTCCTGGAGACACGGTTATCACAAGATCCTCTTGTCAAACAGTTCCTTAGTGGGGCTGCCAGGCTCCGCTCCCAGGTACGGCCCCCTGTCCCAAGGTGGGACCTGTCCGCGGTTCTACAAGGGCTCTGTGCGCCCCCCTTCGAACCCTTATCTGAAGTGGACTGGAAGTACCTGTCATTCAAGGTGACTTTCCTGCTGGCAATAACCTCCGCTAAGAGAGTTGGTGAACTACAGGCCCTAGCAGCCTCCGAACCCTTCATAACCTTCTTTCCAGACAGGGTGCAGCTGAGGTTCGTCCCAGGATTCTTGCCAAAGGTACCCACACTTCAGAATACCAACCAGGTAATTGCCTTGCCGGCTTTCTTTCCCTCACCTGCTTCGGAGCAGGAGGAGAAGCTACACACACTGGATCTGGTAAGAGCACTACATATCTACCTAGACCGTACAGCACCGTTCCAAAGATCAGAGAATCTTCTAGTCAATGTGTTTGGCCACAATAGAGGCTCTAAAGCATCTAAGGCAACCCTGTCAAGATGGATCAGAGAGGCCATTAGCTGTTCCCTATGGGCCCAAGAGCTTCCTGTTCCAGAATTTTTACGAGCCCATGCCACCTGAGCAGTGGCAACATCTTGGGCAGAGACACGGTTCCTCTCCTTAGAGCAGTTATGTGCAGTAGCCTCTTGGAGCTCACAATTGACTTTTGCCAAACATTACAGACTGGACTGGCGTAGGGCCGATGCTACAGAATTTGGGCACTCCGTCTTGGCATCTGCCTGCCAGGATGACCCGCCCTAGGGGAAACAATACTTGCTAAATCCCCAGTTGTGCTGCTGTTGGGCGTAGGGGGAAAGAAGGATTATGAATGATAATCTGTTTTCCCTTAGCCCAAACAGCAGCACAAGGCTCCCTCCCTAGGAGGTACTGTTGTACAGATTCTTTATGTGTGTGTACTACTTTGTAATTGCTCTTTTTATGCTATACCTGTTACTAACACAAGGGAGGAGCAGGTCTTCCGGCCTCTTATAGGGGTCAAAGCTGTTAGGTAATTAAAAATTCCACCTGTCCTAACAGCTCATTAGGGGCAGGAATACCCCAGTTGTGTTGCTGTTTGGGCTAAGGGAAAACAGATTATCATTCATAATCCTTCTTTCTAGAAGTTTGGAAATTCACAAACATTTTTGGGTGACTCTCCCTCTTCAAAGAATTTCTAACATTCACAGGGAGGTACATCATCTCATCTCTCATCTCAGAGTCTCAATCCGTAAGGCTATGAGAATCCTAGGCCTCATGATGTCTGCCATCAATGGGGTAACATGTCCAAAGCACACATGAGAACTCTACAGGGTGACATCTGGCAAGCCTGGGACAAGTGTCTGAATAATTTGGATTTCTCACTCCACCTGAAAAGATCTGAAGTGGTGGTTTATTCCAAACACTCTTCAGAGGGAAAACCCTCTGGTTGCTCAACCCCAGAAGATAATCACAACAAATGCCTTCTCAGGAGGTTGGGGTGCCCATGCAGAGCACAGATGGATTCAAGGCAGATAATCTCTGGTCTTCTATACTCTATCTTCCAATATCAGGGAATTATAAACAGTAAGATCTACAGAATCATAAGATCTTAGTAAAATCTGACAACCTTGCAACAGTTTATTTATATAAATAACTGGAATGAATGAAAAATACTGCAATGGCATCTGAATACAGACACATAATGACATGGGAACATTCCTGGGAAATTGCAGCAGTTTGTATGAAAGGGTCTTTACTGTATATGAGACAACAGACTAAGTCACTACACTCTGCACCCTGGAGAATGGGCTATGAACTCTTCAGTATTCAATCTGTTAACCTCAGTTGAGATTTCTGGACATACATGTGATGGCGACCTCAGAGAACACCAAACTCCCTCTTTTCTGCACTCTTCACCAAGACCAGAAGGCCAAAGCTCTTGAAGAACTTTCCATCAGTTGGAGAATGATGCTATTATTTGTGTTATATTACCCCTGCCTCTAATTCCCTGCATACGAGGGGAGGAAAGTCAGAAGCAATCGCCATCCTACCCTTTTAGTAGCGGAGGGCTTGGTTTACTCTTGTGTGGTCACTTTCGAGAGGTAGATGCTGGAGGCTTTTGGTGTCTCAAGAACTACTGTACAAAAAAGGATCCTATCACCTGAATCCATAGGTGCTGAGTCTCACAGTCTGTAGGCTCACAGGGAAAACCTGACAGAACTAGAGTGCTCTCCTGAGGTCATCAACACTCTTCTTACAAGCCAAAAGGCCCACCGCAGTTAAGGTCTACAACAGTGTGTGAACAATCTTTAAAATCTTGGTGCTCTAGAAGTACTGCAGATCTTTTCTCGCTGGTCTCAATCTCACAGTTTCTCCAAAAAGGTTTTATAAAGGGTTAAAACCAAACTCTCATAAGATAAAGTTTTCAAACCATAATGCGGTGAAGATTTTTTTCAAAGCCTTGAATAACTTGGTCCCAAATCTGCAGACGACCTGTCGTGTCCTGACCTATCATGGGTCTTCTCTGTTATAAAGGAGGCACTTATTGAGCTACTGCAGAAAGCAACAATTAAATTGCTTAACTTCAAGATGTTCTTAGTGGCTCTCTCTTCTTCCAGGCACATCAGCGAGTTACATGCTCTATCAAAGAACCGTACCTGAGAGATCTTGGGGACTGTCTAGTGCTGTGCACAGTTCCTTCCTAAGGTTCCCTCACTCAGGAAATCTCTCTGTCTGTTCTGTTTGCTGAATCTTGTAATCAGGAGCAAGTCCAGTGACATTTCCTTGGATGTCAGGAGGGCCGTCCTCACATATACTGAGAAATCCATCTCACTTAGAAAAGCAGATAATGTGTTCCTGCTACACCATGAGCCCAAATAGAAGCCAAAAAGCAAGTTAAAGCCACCCTAGTCAGGTGGGTAAAGGGCATTTTCAGAAACAGTGTTTCTGTTTAGTGATTTTTCGCCATCTCACCTTACAAAATATGCTATAAAAAGTGATCAAAAAGTCAAATGCACCCCACAACAGTACCAATAAAAAGTACAGGTTGTCCCGCAATAAATAAGACCCCAAACAACACTGTCAAACGAAAAATAAAAACGTTACGCCTCTCAGAAGATGGCGATGCAAAAATCACTGATTTATGTCCCCAAATGTGTTTTTGTTCTGCAGAATTAGTATTGCATAAAAAAATAATATACAGTCCTATGAAAAAGTTTGGGCACCCCTATGAATCTTAATCATTTTTAGTTCTAAATATTTTGGTGTTTGCAGCAGCCATTTCAGTTTGATATATCTAATAACTGATGGACACAGTAATATTTCAGGATTGAAATGAAGTTTATTGTACTAACAGAAAATGTGCAATATGCATTAAACCAAAATTTGACCGGTGCAAAAGTATGGGCACCCTTATCATTTTATTGATTTGAATACTCCTAACTACTTTTTACTGACTTACTGAAGCACATAATTGGTTTTGTAACCTCAGTGAGCTTTGAACTTCATAGCCAGGTGTATCCAATCACGAGAAAAGGTATTTAAGGTGGCCAATTGCAAGTTGTTCTACTATTTGAATCTCCTCTGAAGAGTGGCGTCATGGGCTACTCAAAACAACTCTCAAATGATCTGAAAACAAAGATTGTTCAACATAGTTGTTCAGCGGAAGGATACAAAAAGCTGTCTCAGAGATTTAACCTGTCGGTTTCCAGGTCAGGAAATGGAAGACCACAGGGACAGTTCTTGTTAAGCCCAGAAGTGGCAGGCCAAGAAAAATATCAGAAAGGCAGAGAAGAATGGTGAGAACAGTCAAGGACAATCCACAGACCACCTCCAAAGAGCTGCAGCATCATCTTGCTGAAGATGGTTTCACTGTGCATCGGTCAACAATACAGCGCACTTTGCACAAGGAGAAACTGTGTGGGAGAGTGATGAGAAAGAAGCCGTTTCTGCAAGCACGCCACAAACAGAGTCGCCTGAGGTATGCAAAAGGACATTTGGACAAGCCAGCTTCATTTTGGAAGAAGGTCCTGTGGACTGATGAAACAAAGATTGAGTTGTTTGGTTATACAAAAAGGCGTTATGCATGGCGTCCAAAAAAAACAGCATTCCAAGAAAAACACTTGCTACCCACTGTAAAATTTGGTGGAGGTTCCATCATGCTTTGGGGCTGTGTGGCCAATGCCGGCATCGGGAATCTTGTTAAAGTTGAGGGTCGCATGGATTCCACTCAGTATCAGCAGATTCTTGAGAATAATGTTCAAGAATCAGTGACGAAGTTGAAGTTACACCGGGGATGGATATTTCAGCAAGACAATGATCCAAAACACCGCTCCAAATCGACTCAGGCATTCATGCAGAGGAACAATTACAATGTTCTGGAATGGCCATCCCAGTCCCCAGACCTGAATATTATTGAACATCTGTGGGATGATTTGAAGCAGGATGTCCATGCTCGGCGACCATTAAACTTAACTGAACTTGAATTGTTTTGTAAAGAGGAATGGTCCAAAATACCTTCATCCAGGATCCAGGAACTGATTAAAAGCTACAGGAAGCGACTAGAGGCTGTTATCTTTGCAAAAGGAGAATCTACTAAACATTAATGTCACTTTTCTGTTGAGGTGCCCATACTTTTGCATCGGTCAAATTTTGGTTTCATGCATATTGCACATTTTCTGTTAGTACAATAAACCTCATTTCAATCCTGAAATATTACTGTGTCCATCAGTTATTAGATATATCAAACTGAAATGGCTGTTGCCTACACCAAAATATTTAGAACTAAAAATGATTAAGATTAATAGGGGTGCCCAAACTTTTTCATAGGACTGTAAATGAGGTATTGCCGTAATCATACCGACCCGCAGAATAAATTTCACGTTACTTATACTGTACGCTGCATGGGGAAAAATTTTAAAGGTAAAACGCAATGCCAGAATTGATTTATTTATTTTTTTAAATCCAGCAAGAAAGAGTTAATAAAATGTATTCAATAAGTTGTAGGCACCCAAAGATGGTGTCATTACAAAATGCATCTCATCCCGCAAACAACAAGCCCTTATATGGCCACGTCACCAGAAAAATAAAGAAAATATAGCATCTAGCAATGTGAAGACAAAAAAAACAAAAAAATCACCAAATTATTAGCACATAACTGGCTGTGGCAGGAAAGGAATATATAAGCTGTGCGAACGAATATCAGGGGACACCCCAGATTTACAGCTTATGAGAGAAAAGACACCAGAAGTGACCCCCAAAGTGACTCCCCCAATCATAGGAGCTACTGGGACATAGTAGGGAATTTCGTGTTTGCAATGTCCTCCGCACCGCTTATATATTCCCTCTTCACCATCCGCTGTGCAGTCACACTTGGGATACTAATACTCACTACACCCCTTGATAAATTCTTTGAGGGGTGCAGTTTTCAAAATGGGGTCACGCCTTTGGGGAATCCACTTTTCTGGTACCTTACAGGCTCTACAAACATGCATCCAGATACCAAACATCTGAATCTGTACTCCAAAAGTCACATCGCGCTCCTTCCCTTCTGCGCCCTGCTGTGTGCCCAAACTGCAGTTTATGCCACATGTATGACACTGGTGTACCCAGGATAACGGACGAAATGTCATATGTGGGTATAAACTGATATTAGGGCACAGCTGGACACAGAAGGCAAGAAGGGTTATTTGGTTTTTGGAGCGCAGACTGTTTGGTTTTTGGATGCCATGACACTTTTGCAGAACTGAAACGCCAGTAAAGTGGAATCCCCTGATATGTGACCTTATTTTGGAAACTACACCCCTGAAGGATTTATCCAGGGGTCAGAGAGCATTTTTAACCCCCAAGTGTTGCTATAACTTATTATCCATAAATGAATACGAAGCTGATTGTGAGAAGTGAAAATGACCATTTTTCCAGGAATATGTCATTTCAGTGCGTAATATGTTGTGCCCGACTTGTATCAGAGATGAACGCTCTAAAATCTGTTGTGGCAGGGATACCCGCTTACCAGTTTTTGGAGTGTCTCTGCTGACATAAGTTGGGCACAACATATCGGACACTGAAATGGCAAATCTCTGGAAAAATGTCATTTTTAACTTCTCATTATCAGGTGCGCATTCATTTTTGGAAACTAAATAAATGCAACACTCAAGAGTTAAAAAATGCTCGCTACGCCACTTGATAAATCCCATCATTGGGGTAGAGTCCAAAATGGGGTGACACATCTGCGGATTCCACTTCATTGGCAATTCAGGGGCTTTGCAAAAGTGGCATGAAGTCCAAAAACCAAACTGTGCTCCAAAAACCAAAATAGCGCTCCATCCCTTCTGTGCCCAAACAGCCATTTCTACCCACATATAGCATTAAGTCCGTTATCTGGGGTACACCAGTGTCATACACGTGGGCATACACCGCCATTTGGGTACACAGCAGGGCGCAGATGTGAAGGAGCGATATGTGCTTTTGGAGTGCAGATTTAGATTGATGGTTTTTGTCTCCATGTCACATTTGCCGAGACCATAAAATTACCCCTACAAAATGGGGTCACTTCTTGGGGAATTCCAGTTTACTGTCAACTCCAGGGCTCTGCAAAAACATCATGGCGCCCAGAGGGTCCCTCTAACTCTGTACCCCAAAAGCTAAAAGGACAGTGCTCCTTCCCTTCTGAGCCCTGCTGTGTGCCCAAGCAGCAGTTTACACCCACATATAATTTTTTGCACCTTGGGATGGCCCCTTAATAGTTTTAGGAGTGCAGGTCTCTGACAACACAAAGTGGGTGCAACGTATTGGGCACCGAAATGGCATATTTCTTTAAAAATTTCAATTTTCATTGTGTACATTAATTTTTGGGAAGAATTTTTAGGCTCAAAATGGTAATACGCCTTGATACTTTCTTTGATGGGTGTAGTTTTTAAAATGGGGTCACATTTGAGGGGTTTCCATTGTATTGATACTTTAGGGGCTCTGCAAATGTGACATGGTACCTGAAAACTATTCCAGCAAAATCTGCCCTCCAAACCCAAGTAGCCCTCTTTCCATTCTGAGCCCCACTATGTTCCCATACAGCAGATTATGGGCACATATGGGGTATTGCCGTGTTCAGGAGAAATTGTGTAACAAACTGTGGGGGGCTTTTTCTCCTTTAACCCCTTGTGAAAATTAAAACTTTGGGGATAAAGGGACATTTTAGTAATTTTTAACCTACACATCCCAAGATTAGTAAAATCTGTGAAACGGCTATAGGGTCAAAATGCTCACTATACCCCTCAATGAATACCTTAAGGGGTCTAGTTTATAAGATGGGGTCATTTATGGGGGGGGGGTAATTGTTTTGGTAACTCAAATCTTGTTTGAATGTGCAATGGGCCTAAAATATCTGCAAGCAAAATTTGTGTCTTGAAATCCAGTTGGTCCCATCTTTTTGGGCCCTACCGTGCGTCCGTACATAGGATTAAGGCTACAAAGTGTACATTTTTGAACACGGGAGAAATGGGGCCATCTATTTTGGGGTGTTTTTCTTCATTTTCATGCGTTGTGTGCAAAAAAAAAACCTGCCTTTAAAATGACTCGTGTAAAATATGAATTTTATGTTTGACAAATTCTTTTACAACCTATGGAGTCAAAATACTCAGTATACCCCTCAATGAATACCTCAAGGGGTCTAGTTTATAAAATGGTGTCATTTATTGGGGTTTTCAATTGTTTTGGTAACTCAAATCTTGTTTGAATGCGCAATGGGCCTGAAACATTTATAAGTAAAAATTGTTTCTTGAAATCCAGTTGGTGCTCCCTTCTTTTTGGGCCCTACTGTGCGTCCGTACATAGGATTAAGGCCACAAAGTGTGCATTTTTGAACACAGGGGAAATGGGGTCATCTATTTTAGGGTGTTTTTCTTCATTTTCATGTGTTATGTGCAAAAAAACCTGCCTATAAAATGACTCTTGTGTAAGAAATATGACATTTTTTTGTTTGACGCAAATTTTTCTCAAAACTTATGGGGTCAAAGTACTCACTATACCCCTCCTCAATGAATACCTTAAGGGGTCTAGTTTATAAAATGGTATCATTTATGGGGGGTTTCAATTGCTTTGGTAACTGAAATCTTGTTCAAATATGCAATGGGCCTAAAATATCTGCAAGCAAAATTTGTTTTGAAATCCAATTGGCCCTCCCTAGCTATTGGGCCCTACTGTATGTGCGTACATAGGACTAAGGCCACAAAGTGTACATTTTTTTAACACGGGAGAGGTGGGGTGATATATTTTGGGGTGTGTTTCTTATTTTTGATGTGTTGTGTGCAACAAAAAACTGGCTTTAAAATGACATATTTGAAGAAAATGAAAATGTAATTTTTTTTTCGTAATTTGTAATAATTCTTGCAAAACAATATTTGTTTGATCAAAATGCTCACTATACCCCTCAAAGAATACCTGAAGGGGTCTAGTTTAACAAATTGGGTCATTTACTGGGAGGTTCTGTCATTATGCCACCTATTTCTGCCTGCAGACATAGCTTGGTACAGGAAAAATCATACTCAAAATTTCCAAAATTTGCTTATAAACTTGATAAACTTGTAAATTGTCTAAGATACTCAAATATGCTAAAATTATTTCAAATATGCTTGAAACACAAAAGGAACATTTGGAAGTATATAACCACTAACTTTTTTGCCCTGTATTATTGTGTATATGTGAGATATCGCAGCTGAAAATGGAAAACATTGAAAAATTTTCAAAATTTTCTGCATTTGCGAGTTTTTTCATAAATTTACACAAGTTATATTAGTCTAATTTTACCTTCTCAGTCAAGTACAACATGTCACGAATAAACTATCAGAATCGCTTACTGTTACAGAATTATTCACTGATGAAGTCACAGGGTAAATTTCCAAAATTTGGCTTGGTCATTAAGGTTCAAAACAGGCTGGTCACTAAGGGGTTAAACATTACCCCAGTTGTCCAGGGCAGGATATAGTTCTCTAGTTAAAAGAAATCTGTCACTTGGAATGGGTGTCTTAAACTAGACATATAGTGAAATACCTTAGAGTCAGCGGAATCAAACATTTCTTTCCATTTTTAAATTAGGTCCTCTGTTCACAATGCACAGTTTGGAACACCAAGGGTGATTCTGGCACTCCAGGCTGCTCAAGTTCCCTTCAAATTCATTGGTCACTGTGTCGCCATTAATGGGAGCACAACTGAGCCAGGCAGAGATTCCGAAATCTTAGGTTGGGTTCACAGCTGTGTCTGGTATCCGTCCGCTGTCAAACTGTTTTAATAGTTAAAAAAAAGGTTTGTTACAAAGCATTCCAAACAGTTACACAGTGAATACCCATATATATATATATATATATATATATATATATATATATATATATATATTTATTTATTTATTTTTTTTTAGATGGATTAGTCAATGGGTGTTGTTGAAAAGAACTGACACCGTTTGTGTCTGAATGTAATCAGGTTTTTTTTTCTTCCACTTTCTTCATTCTGAGCATGCAGAGGGGAAAAATGGATTGCAAAATGGACATAAACAGATTTTCCATAGACCTCAATGTTATAAAAAAACAAAAAACGGATTAGTTGCTGTCCGTCTGGAATCCTTATTTTTAGTATGGAGACAACGTTCTACTTTCCTCTCCGCACAAAAAAGCAGAAACCAAATGAATGGGTTTGAAAAATGACTGCAGGTTTCCGTCTCCTGTCCAGTTTCGAGCAGGAAATGGAAACCTGCAAAACGGAGACTGGGGCACACATTTGAATGAGCCCTTACTTGGATGGAGCAACGACCATTTCATGTAAATGCACTTTCTCAAGCTGCACGAAAACGGTCGTTGCTCTGTCAAGTCTGAGAACATGAATCAAGTTTCATATACTTTATATGTATGATGTGTTTTGGAAATACTAATTTTTCCTACAACTCTGAGACAAAGGACTTTGAAACCAAGATGGAGCTTGATTCTTATTTGGCACACCCAGTAACAGAATTCCACAGACTGGAGCAAGGAGGTGTCTGGCTGGACATTGAAGTTTGGAGCCAATGGGAGATGGACAACACTCAGGAATGTCATGGGGGCAGTAACCCCTCCTTTCTTTGTCTCTTAAGTGTGTGTACTTTCAATAAAGAGTCAGTTGTGCTGAGCTGGGCTAAGGGGCTAGCATGGCTGATGTGATATGGAACTCAGTGTCTGTGTCATTATTAGTAGTTTAAACATGCTTATTAATTTGGACTGACTGATTGAGCCATGATATAGTCAATATTTTGACGTTAATAATTGGTGCCCCGTGTGAGGACTACGCAGAAGGAGATCCAGTGAGGCTCTGACCCGCACGCGCATCACCTTAATTGAACCCCGTCATTTTCCGATGAGAGTCCGGAATCTCAGTTGATCACGGTGAGTTTACTTATATTATATATATGTATCCCCACCTGTGAATCGGGAAGTGATGGATAGTAGATTTGGTGTTCAGATGGGTCAGATGCCTGAGGCCCATATGGGACGGGCTTTCTGGACCTCTTTTCTGGTAGGTAATTAGAACTCAGCATTACTGTTTTGTGTCTCATGTGGCTCAATCAGTCAGGGTTCTCAGTAGATGGACTGAATCTGAAAGTTGAGAATGTATATGGTCCATGTTTAAGTCAAAAGAGCCTGTCCCTGCGGGACATGAATAACCCCCATGATTTTATTGTGAAGAGAACAGGCAAGCAGCATGTTACAGGCAATGAAAAGGTTAAAATTCAAAATATTTTGTAAATAGGTATGTGTACAGACCAAAAGTAACAAGGGATAGAAATGGGATTTTATGTACACTAAAATGTAACTTTTATTTGTTTGTTTAAAAAGTTTAAATGATGAGTTTCAATGTTGTAGCTTGGGAGGGGGGATGGCATTGCTATGCTTAAGTTTGGGCTAATCTCGGGCAGTTGGGACCTTTAGCTATTTTTCTTGTAAGCCACAGTCACCTACAGACTCATACACACATGCCAGACAGATCGCTATAATAAGCGTATAGAATAGGCCTGACGCGTTTCAATTAGCTCCTACATGGAGCTAAATCATCAGAGGCTCAATAGGAACGTGCTGTAAGTACAGCGCTGTTTAAACGAGCTTCATACACGCTCGGTCGGTCGAGCGTGTATGAAGCTCATTTAAACAGCGCTGTACTTACAGCACGTTCCTATTGAGCCTCTGATGATTTAGCTCCATGTAGGAGCTAATTGAAATGCGTCATGCCTATTCTATACGCTTATTATAGCGATCTGTCTGGCATGTGTGTATGAGTCTGTAGGTGACTGTGGCTTACAAGAAAAATAGCTAAAGGTCCCAACTGCCCGAGATTAGCCCAAACTTAAGCATAGCAATGCCATCCCCCCTCCCAAGCTACAACAAATGAAGTGGAGTGATGAGTGGATGATTTGGGGCTTTTCTTACATGCTGATCCACAGCAAGTTTTGTGGCATGTGTATTTGAGTCTCGAGGTGATTGTAACTCACAAAAAAAAGAGTTGAGGGTTCTTTATGCCCGAGACTAGCTCAAACTTGAGTATAGCAATGCCATTTCCCCTCCTAAGCTACTACAAGTGAATTGAATATTGAGTGGTTGATATTTGTATGTGGTGCTATATTTGCTACATTTAATATTCGTAGGTGGGGATCTAAGGGATTCAGTTTAATCACCAACGTTGTTACATCATTAGTGAATCTGTGGTGAGTGTGGGCAGAAAAGTACAAATCACACATGCCTTCTTTGAACGTATTTTATTTTATTGGTTATCATTGAAACTTTTTAAACAAACAAATAAAAGTTACATTTTAGTGTACATAAAATCCCACTTCTATCCCTTGTTACAATGAAAAGGTTAACAGCACGTGAAGTTGTAGTCAGTCCCAGAGGCGTAGTGAGAGACAATGGAATGTTCACAGCATGGCTTAGAGGCCTGTGCTATAGCAAGAGAGGGATTTTTGGAAGTTGGATGTGAATCCTTGTAAAACCAGTGATAAGTTCAGCTATAAAAGACCTTTAAACTTTGGTTGGGATCTAGTAAAGGAAGTTGTAAAAGTTTGGTAAATTATGGTAACTTCAAGTATAGTTTACGAAGTTCTGAACATCTGTGGTGATTATAAAGTGGGGTTTGCTATGAAAATATTCAAAAAGTTGCATGGTGTTCAAAGGAACATGGTTGGGCATACAAAGGGTTAATCTCAGTCAAATGTACTGACTATGTGTATACAGGGATATATCCAAGTATATGATGGTTATGTTATATTCTGTTTGTCTGTTATTGTCATTTAAACTGTTGCATCTGAAAGAAAGGAAAAAAAAACATGTTAGTGGAAAGTTTTGAATCTCTATAGCATGGGTATGGGAGATCACGCAGGGGGAACTGGCCACTCCCCTTTCGTCATCTCCGCAATCCACTAGTTGGGGTTTTATCCCAAGTTGAAATTTTTGTACAAGAGTTCAGGGAACAAAGGATATTCTGATTTTGTTTATGTGTCTATGTTCAATGGTTGTGTGTTAAACTTGTGTTGTAACTTTATCTTGTGTTCTGTTATGTTAATTATGCTAATCACACCTTTCTTTGTCTCAGCAGTATATATATATATATATATCTCCGCACCTATGCTGTGTAAACATTCACTATCCACCATTAAGGATTTGGTGTCATTGTTCCACAATGGAATGCAGGAGGAGGGGTGTCGCCCTGGTGTTTCGACGCCATCTTTGATTTTAACACAGGACCTCCCAGACGTACATAGTATACTCTGCTCTGTTACATTCTGTGTTCTCTTGTAATGAACCATGCTTCTATAAATCAGGATTGTTTGAAATTTTAAAACAACATGTGTGTGTGTGTATATGCTGATTGATGAAAAGATGTAGCACAGATTATTTTTGTAATGATGTCTTGGTTTTAAAAAGTAAAGAGAGGAAACTTATTTTGTTCTATATTAAGTGAATTAGGAGCCTCCCCTATATCTGCTGTGTGATGTCCTTTGTGTGTAATTGTGTTATGTGATCTGGAGATTGCTGTGATCCTTTGTTCAGTGTTTCTGCCTTTTCTGCTAATGGGATTGTATGAATGTGTCTCTGTTCCTTTAAGTAGTGTGCATGCTTGCTGAATCCTATAGTCCTACGCACACACTGAAGTCTGGGGAGGGGGGCACAGCCAGCACAGGGGGTCGTAAATCTTGCATTGCAGACTGAGATAACAGTGGCTGGACAAGCTTAGCTACAGTGTGTTTTCTTTATGGCTCCTAATGTAACTTTTCCACCATCCTGTTTATTACTGTTTGTAGCTGTTAACAATAGGTTCAAGGGGGGAGTAACTGAAATATACAAGTATTTTCTGCTGACAATATAGAATAGAACAACATGATTATATGTCACAAGAGATTGTTGGTTATTTGAATGATGAACCTATTGTTAACTTTGATTTTTTGAGTTCTTTGCAGATTTGATGTTTCTTGATTTGGGAAAGATGGTGGATCCTGCATCAGATATGCCACAGTCACCGTATATGAGGTAAACCAAGCGTAAGGAGACCTATTATGGGACTCCATGGGTCTCAGTTGAACTTGAAGCCATCGCTTGAACATGGTACAATGTCTGAGGGTAGGTGGTTGATATAGTAGAATTATGGTCCGATCTGGAGGGCAAGGACTTTTGTGTGATGGAGATTCTGCTGCTGCTCATAGGTGGGTATAGTCAGAAGTCAGGCCACACACCAAGGCTGATAGGAAAGAAAGTAGGGTAACATGTGGGCAGACACTGCCATTAGCCCAGCTGCACAAGCCTAGGGGACCCAAACTCTTTTTAGCTCTCTTTTCAGGTTTTACGACACTGATGCACCGAAAATGGTCCAGGAGGAAAGGAGACTTGGAAAGAGGATGTACAAGTCCTGGTGTCCGGTGGTAAGAGAGTATGTACTGAGAACATTGTTCCCATTTATGGCATAAGCAGCTTCTTACTAAGTGTACTGTTTAGAAGTAGCCATGTGTGACCTGGTGAGCGGAGGATGGGCAGCTGCAGGATCTAACATCACTATAGTCAGATATATATGTAAGCCCATATGGCATGCGTTAGGCTAAAGAGTCAGGCCTGAAGCCCTTGTACCTGTTCCAGGGATTGCAGGTTAAGTATATGCTGTTGCTAAAGGTGAGACGGTATGAGTATGTGCTTGTGTGTAGTTGTCTCTCTTCAGGACGGCTTGGGGCATATCTGGTGAAGAAAATCACCATAAACGAGACTGCAGATAGACGGCTACTGAAGATGTAGTGTGAGTAAATTCCCCGAGAGCATCAAAGTGCTAATGGAACTTACCATACGGGTAATAAGGAAAATACTATATTATGGGTATATAATAAGTGTTTCACACCCCTATGTAGTTCTCAGAGTATTGGAAAGTATTTGTCGCATGTATTTGTTTTCTGTAAGTTATAAATATGCAGCCTCTACAGAGTGTTTTTTAGTTATATCTGAAGAAGAAGCTCAGAGGAAAGCTTCGAAACGACATATTCTGTCATCATTATGAGTTAGCCATTAAAAAAGGTATCACCTACTGAAGACTTGCAAAGTTTTTTTTGTTTTTTATATTTTCTGTAAGGTACATTCTAGACAGGAGAAATTAGCCTTAGCCCTATATTTGGATTGTGTTTTTCAAATGGTCTCAGATGTAATATGATGTGCTGACTGACTATGTGACGAATTATCAAAAACATGTGATTAATTTATATTCTTGAGTTTTTCCCTTCCCTCCAGAGTCTGAGTCAGTGGAAGACACTTATAAACTAAACCCAAAGATTGGATGGAGATAAAGAGATGAGATATGAGATCCTGAGAGGAGAAATATCAAGGACTGGTGGATGAATCTGCACTTATGTTCCTGTTATGTTTTATGCAACATAGAGACTGATCCTTTTAGTGATATCAATCTGTGTATTCCCGTGTCTAAAGGGGATGATAAACGAGGCTGTGGGTTTAGACAATGAGACTTGAGGCTGATATGGAGACAATTAAGGTGTATGATGATGTAAGTGAGAAAGTTTAAGTGAAGTGAGATAGTTGGAAGCCGTCTGTTTATTTAAGAAAGGTATTACGTTTCATGCCGTAACATAATTACTGGACATAGAGGCTGTCACGTCTGTGGAAGGAATCAGGACAGGTGTCCACGGAACCCTTAAGGTCCAGATCGTCTGCTAGAGGCAAGACACTCCCTGGTGGAGTGTGGGGGATACATGTAGAGCTGCAGTTTTAGGTTTGGGGACCTGGCCATAAGACCCTTGGTGAGAAGTAGGGAATCTTGTGTGCAATTGTAAGCCTACCACCGGTGAGCAGCTGCACCGGTGTAGTATCTCTCATTAGTGATCATGTTATGGTGTTTAAGCGTAAACATACTTTGCCCAGTGAGGCACAGATGGCAGTAAAAGTTGGTCGAGACTAGATAGATGGAAAGAAGCATGTTTATGGTCCAGTTTCCCCTCGAGAATACATGGAGTTGCTTTAGGGACAGTTAGGATCTGACCTTCCTATGTGAAAGCCCTTTAAGTGGGAGCTTATCTACTAGAGATAAGTTGTCATCTAAGAGGTGAAGTGGAACGGCGAAACACATTGGAACAGATCAGGGCGTTCATAATCTCAGGGAAAAATTAGTATTTAGGGGGGAATGTCAAGTCTGAGAACATGAATCAAGTTTCATATACTTTATATGTATGATGTGTTTTGGAAATACTAATTTTTCCTACAACTCTGAGACAAAGGATTTTGAAACCAAGATGGAGCTTGATTCTTATTTGGCACACCCAGTAACAGAATTCCACAGACTGGAGCAAGGAGGTGTCTGGCTGGACATTGAAGTTTGGAGCCAATGGGAGATGGACAACACTCAGGAATATCATGGGGGCAGTAACCCCTCCTTTCTTTGTCTCTTAAGTGTGTGTACTTTCAATAAAGAGTCAGTTGCGCTGAGCTGGGCTAAGGGGCTAGCATGGCTGATGTGATATGGAACTCCGTGTCTGTGTCATTATTAGTAGTTTAAACATGCTTATTAATTTGGACTGACTGATTGAGCCATGATATAGTCAATATTTTGACGTTAATAGCTCCATTACACATTTCAGGCTTGTGACCTTTTTGTTTGAACTTTTCTAACCATCTTTTCCTCCCAGTAATGAACTGGATGTTCTAGTCGAGAGCATATCAATGCTTTGTAAAGTGGTAGATTTCATCCCCATAGCAAGTCCTTACCTCTTCTGATATACAACAATCTCCTACTGGCCTTAAAAGCAGCTTATTGACATTGCTTGTTGCCATTTAGTGTATTATTTACAATTTCCCCCAGATCCTTCTCTAGCTTTGCCTTTTCCACATTTAAGGCTAACGTCCCATGTAGTGAAACACAGCTAAAAAAATAGAACCAAAATAATAAATAAATAAAATGCGCTTTATTTGCAGTTTTCTGAGCCAAAGCCAGGAGTGTATCGATCAGAAGGCAGAAATATAAGGACTTCCTACATACAGGGTGGCCATAAAATAACCTCAGGTGTTTGGAGTCGTGTGCAGGCTGACCCAATGGACGGAATTGCCTGAAAATTTGTATGTGTGCTAAACAAGGCATGGGGAAACGGATGGCATGAAAAAAGAAAATTAATACCAAAACTGTGTGGCGCTGTACAGTAAACGTCCCTTATTCTCTACTCAGTTGTCACGATGCCTGTCTCTTTGCCAGATCGTGAGCGTCTAGTGAGGCTGTTTTATGAGAATGCCGGGAACGCCACAGCTGCCCTGAGAGCTTTTCGCCGTTTGAAAGACCTGCATACAGGTTCCGGCCCAATGTCTGTAACGTCACTGAGGCAAATGATGAAACGTTTTGAGGCAACTGGGTTACTGAGTGTGCAACCAGGCCGCGGCCGACAACCTGTACGCACCGAGATCGTGGAGGATATTGCTGCAGCTGTTGAGGAACAGAGCACCAGTAGTCATAGCGGTAACTGCAGTGCACGCAGCGTTTCCAGGCAATTGGCCTTCCATACAGTACCGTGTGGAAAGTTCTGCGAAAAGTCTTGCGGGCATACCCATACAAAATTAGCCTTCATCACCAACTGCTTCCTCGTGACAATGACACCCGCATGACATTTGCATTAATGTTTCTGGCCAGAGTGGAAGTGGATATCAATTGGCCATGGAATATCCTGTGGAGCAACGAAGCGCATTTTTACCTGAATGGAACGGTCAACACACAGAACTGTCGCATATGGGCCACCGAAAACCCACGCGCGCTCGAGGGGGTTCCGCTGCATTTGCCCAAGGAGACCGTTTGGCGTGGGTTCACCTCATCGTTCATGATCAGACCGTTCTTTTTCGAAGATTTGGGCCCAACTGGGGTTGCCACCTGTTCCATCACAGCAGCGAGGTACCGGACAATGCTGGAAACAGTGGTCATTCCCCAACTCCAACAGCGGCAGTGTCTGCAGACGATCACCTTCATGCAGGATGGAGCCCCTCCTCATATTGTAAATCCTGTGAAGAACGCTCTTCGTGCACATTTTCCCAATGACAGGATTTTGAGCCGCTCATTCCCTACAGCGTGACCACCGCGCTCTCCGGATCTCACTCCTTGTGATTTCTGGTTGTGGGGACACTTGAAGGAGCGTGTTTATCAGGGGAATGTCAAAACCCTGCCTGACCTCAAAGACCGCATCACGTTGGAAGTGCGCAGCATCTCACCAGAGACGTTACACGCAAGTGTCGAGCACGTTCTGCATAGGATGACCATGCTCACCATGCATGACGGCGGCCACATTGAACATCCATTGGGTCAGCCTGCACACTGAGGTTATTTTATGGCCACCCTGTACATCCCATTCCTTTTGTATCCATTCTTGCTGTGAAGCAGAATCAGCACTCAACCAAGCAACGTACTTGTACAGCGGATGTCGGGCGTTTAAATAAGGTGGCCGCTCAGCAATCAGGCGGCTACCATAGCCACCGAGACTCTGCTGTTTTATACACTAGGCACTAATCAGGGGCACTACTTTTTTCTTATATCACCTCAGACCTAAGTTATTTACAATTTCACAATACATTGTATAAAATAAAACACTAGCCTCTGCCCACGACTTCATCTGCGTGTTCTTGGCGTCGATGATCCGCCTAGATTCAGCAAATTGCTGCCGTCGATGGTTTGCCTGCTCCGGTGTTTTGGCAGCTCTTAAGCTGTCCTGCTGCTAAACCTGTTCCTCGCAGCATGCCTGTGATTGTTACGGCATCTCAGCAGCTCGCTGGGACGCCGTATAATGACCATTTTGTTGGTGTTAATGATCCGCATGCTCCGGCAGCTCTCAAGCTGGCCTGGCACTGAAGTTGCTCTTCGCACCGTGCCTATAATCGTTCCAGCATCTCAGCAGCTCGCTGCAACGCCATATAATGAGCATGTTGTTGGCGACGATGTTCCCCCTCAGCTCCGCTTGAGGAGAAGTCTGCGACTTCTGGCTACCTCCATAACTCTGGTATCACATTGAAAGCAATAGAGAAAAAAAGTAGCCCATTCATTTCTATGGGGGGCGCATGTATGCCGGCAGCCATAGAAAGCAATGGGATGTTTTATGGGGGCCACACGGTGGCTCAGTGGTTAGCACTGCAGCCTTGCAGCGCTGGAGTCCTGGTGTTCAAATCCCGCCAAGGGCAGAAAACCATCTGCAAGGAGTTTGTATGTTCTCCCCGTGTTTGCATGGATTTCCACCCCATATTCCAAAGACATACTGATAGGGAAAAATGTATATTGTGAGCTCTATATGGGGCTCACAATCTACATTTAAAAAAAAAAAAAAAAAAAGAAAGCAATGGGATGTTTTAACGCCGCTGATTTGGAACGAGTTACACATTCAGAATCAGAGAGCGTACACTCAGTCTGGCTCAAACTGCACCCTTAGGCAGTTTGAGTCAGATTTTGACACGGAATCCGCGTCAAAATTCGGACCAAAAATCCCCATCTGAACCCAGCTTAAGGCTGAGGCCCCAACTTCAGGAAATGAAGCTTTTTTTTTAAATAGACAAAGCTAGGAGTGAATTGAACTGATGATAGAAGTTTAAGAAGCTTCCTAGATATTTTCCATTCCTTTTGTAGCCATTCCTGGCTTTGGCTCAAAAAACCACTGCAAAATCTGCAAAAAAAAAAAAAAGCTGCGTCTTCGCAAAGAGAGGCCTTAACCTCTCTTTCCATGAGGAAATTCTGTAAGGGGAAATTCTGTAAGGGGAAAACATCAGCCTCAGAATATGGGGTCTCCAGGCCCACCTCCTGGACAAACATGACACAAGAGCAGACATAGCCTGCAAGAGCTGGTTCAAGGGTACATGAAATAATTTACAATTTATAAATTTAACATATTAAGAACTTACGCTAGGTTCACACCTGCACTCGGGTTTCCATTCTTCCGGTCAACTTGGGAACCCAAAACTTGGAGACCCAAGCCACATAGACGGATACCCGCAGAAACCTACAGACAATAATGGAGTCTGCCGGGTTTCTGATTATTTAATAGGGAGATCGACATAAAATGGAGAACGCACCCTTACATGCAGGTGAAGCAGTTGGTAAGACTGAAAAGGAAGATGATGAGAATGCAATTTTGCCTGGTGATAAACACCCTCCTGACACTGCCATGTGGCAAAGTCGTGACCTTTGTGAAAAATCTTCCTGAACAATCAGTGTAACTACATATCAAATTTGGAGTCAAATGGTTAAGACATTTACTGTTATAATAGAAAGAAGAAATAAAAGGAGACATTTATATAAACACCAGAATTTTGACAATGAATGCCAAATTTTGACAGCATACCCATCACTTAAATAATTGACCCAGGGGTTGTCCTGCTAGAAATCTGTACCTTTAATATACTCCTGGGCCTAAATCTTTTAGACAGGCCTACTTGAAGTAACTCTAGGACCAAAGAATGATCAGGAGTGGTCAGAACTTCAATGGGTCTGCCAACAAAGGAAAGCTTTCCAGATTTTCAAGTATATCTGAAAGGCAAGTGCTCGTTCACATCTGCACCCGTACTCCGTTCAGCAGGTTTCCGTGTCCTGCACAAAACAGGGACAGGAGACGGAAACCTACTGGCATGTTTCAAGCCCATTCATTTGAATGGGCTTGAAAAGTCTCCGGACATGTGCGCCAGTGAGCGTTTTATGCGCTCTGCGGTGAAACCGGGTTTTTTAAACCAGACACAGAGTCGGATATGCAGTACTCTGTCTCTGGTTTAAAAAAAAAAAATGGTTTCACCGCGGAGCGCATAAAACGCATGCAGAAGACGGAAACTAGAAAACGGAGTTCAGGCGCTGGTGTGAACCCAGCGTAACCTGCTTAAAACTAGCAACTACCTGCTCCAATAATTCTATACTTTCCAAAAGTCAAGTACTGGGCCCTGAACAAGGAGAAACTCTCTCAGACAGTAAAACCACAAGACTCCTGCAAGGCGTCAGTTAAAGCACTGAAATCAGAACACTCCGACACCAGTACCAGGCTGACTAAAAGACATGAGTATTCCTGATAAAGAAGGGAGCAAACAAGAGCAAAAACAAAACAAAAAAAACCAAAAACCACTTCAGTAACAGGAATTCAAGGTTTATGTCTCATTTCAGTGTAATATAGCTTATATACAACATTCAGTTTTATGCATTATTCAAGTATATACATTTATGTTGTCTTATGTGTGTGTATGTGTGCGTTTACACGTCTGTGTAAAATATATATATATATATATATATATATATACACACACATATGCATCTTTTGCTTAGCTATCTTTTTAATCACAGTTAATTTGAACTCCCCATAACCTTTGTTACTAGGGATGTGGGTCTTTAGATTTGCTGTCTTTGTTACACTCTTATCTGCTCATGTTTTAGGTTTCTTTTGTTTGGGGGTGTCCTCCTGGTTATGATCCTTATTGAAGTGTTTATTTCCCATCATTGTTCCTATTGAAGTGCTTATTCACCTTCCTTGGCACCAGACACCTCAGGGTCAATTGTGTTTAGCTAAAACCGCTCAAACTAGTTGGGCAGTGAGACCTCTGCCTTCCCCAGCTACCAATGGGTATAAGAGGCTGCCATGAAGATATGATATTAGCTGCTGATTCTATTTCTGGGCCACAAGGACGGGACATCCCAAACTGTGATTTTAACTATTTTCTTCACTAAAGCTAAGTATAATAAATTTTTCTCTTTTTTTCTTTTAAGTGTGTATGTCTTATTATACAGTATTTCCCTTATTAAAAATCATATTTGAATACATCTTCCAAGAGAAAGGAGAATAGAGATAACATTAGCATAAAAAGGACATAACCACAGGGGCTATGAAATCCCTGGTGCAATGTTGCTCCAATCCACGATTTCCATCGGCTGTCCCGCTTCCATCCTTACTATTAAACATCTGTCTTCAGCTACTTCTGGCCAAGGAGCAGGAGTTGCCTTACATAGGACTGGCTGGCCTCCCTTCCTCATGCACACAAACTGTAGCAGAGCTGGAATCTGGTACCACTCACAACCTTCCTGAGCCTACAGAAGTTTTAAAAAATGCTGCTCCCAGCAGCACATTAGGCTCCGCCCCCATCTCTGGACCCTCTATAATTAGTCTTCTCTACTATGGGTGAAAAAAACACTGTCTCCATCACTTACGAAACAGATCCCACCTGGGAGTAATGTGAATGAGCCCGCCTTGTCATTTTTACTACATAGTGAATGCTCTTATAGCAACATCTGTAAGAAAACGGCACTTTTTTTTTCCAGTTTACAAGTACAATTTTTTCTACAAAAAATAAGCCTGATGCAACTTTGAATAGAAAAAGTTGTAAGTTATAAAAAGTTATAGCGGAATAAAAATGAATGCCACGTGTAAGTGTCTTACATGAGAATTTCATACAGATTTGGACTTTGTAGCTGCAAATCAACCTGAATATTAGTCTCTTTACTTTCTGCTGTAACAAGTCTGCCTTGTATGGATTCTGAGCAAGCATCCTACTATATCCCAATGTCTCCGGTTTTAACATTTTTTTCTTTTTTTAAAGGAATTTCTAGCGCTGCCTTAATTTTTTTTTTTTTTTACTACCCAGTAGTTCTATAGCAATAGTGGGATGGAGACAGCAGCTCATTGCAAAAAATTCTTTATACAGAGTTGTTATATATTATAAATATATATGATGTGAGGTTCAAGCAGAGTATAAAAGATTCAGCAGGAAATCCATTCTGCTATATATAGAGCTGAGTGCAGCTTCTTCCAAGAAGGCTGATCAATCCTGCAGATCATAAAACATCAGGCATCATCCCTTCTGCAGTTCCCTGTGCTGAGTCACATCTACCACACTCTTCATTTATAAAATTACAATGAACATTTTACCCTGGCTGCTCACACATATGACTGGGGTGAGCATCAGCAACATACATGACAGCAGGAACAATTGGGGAGGGGGGAGGCAGGTTATGTGTCAGTCTCATTAAACTTTCTCTTCCTGTAACTCTGCACTAGAGAGGATGCTGTGATCTGAGCCGCAGTCCCTCGTTCCCAACTCTGAAAAGCATTTAAACCCTTCTGCCCAGCTCGGAACAAGCCTCGTTCCAGTTCATCCAGGCGTGCCACCAGTGCTGAAGTGTCTTCATTGTAAGCATTCTGCGAGGAATCCATAATGCGCCGGAAACGTGCAATGAAGGTCTGAAAAAAAAATATATATATAAACAATGTGTACTAAGGAGGCATGACAAGGAACCATTGAAAAGGGAAAAATCCTTTCATATAAATTCATATCAGTAGCAAGTTTTTCTACTAGAAGGGGGAATTAATTTCAATAGGACTGTCATTGAACAGAATGGGAGATGTGTTGGGACGTTTTTTTTTGTTTTTGTTTTTTTTTTTGGGGGGGGGGGTCCCTTTTAAAGGCAGATTTGAAGGCAGATTCTGCCTCAAAACACTGCATGTGAACTTACCCTAAGACATCAACAGGCTTTTAGAATGTGTGCTCACAATTTATGGAACCATGCAAGCAAACATCCAACATAAACCTACAAACCATACTGGCATAAAACACAGGAGCATATGCTCAAATCATAGGCTCTAAAGTGCTGTCACTGGATCAAAGACATGAGATTGGTAACACCAATTATTTCCAGGACACCAGTATGTTTCTGTATCACTGCTTACAACCTCATTAACTAATCACAGCACACGTTACTTTTCTAATAGTGCTTGTGAAAAGGTCGGCTGTGAATGGCAATTGTATAAATCCTTCCCAGTATACACCTATACATTTCTCCAGCCCCTAAGCAGAAAGATGTGGAACTGCTGTACAAAACACTTTACCTGCAATATTGTCTTTGCAATCTCCGCATTCTCAGGGCTTTCGAAGTTGAGAAGCTGGAAACCAAAGCCATAGTAGTGTGGCCCCATCTTGTGCAGGTCCACCACGTTGGCATCTGCAATGAAGACTGTGCGCCAACCCTCCCGGTAGATCTTTGGAAGCTCTACAGAAACTATTCTTCGCTTATTGTCATACAGCCCCTTCACCAACCACAGCGGCATCTCCATCTTGGTGCCCTGATCAGAACAGATGCAGTGTTATAAACAGAGCTATGACTGTGGGGTTGACTACATTGGTACATTAGCTACACCTCAAGTGGAGAGATATCATAGGATTTCCATGTCCTAGGGGGTGACAGAGGTTATGTTGAGAGCAGGATGTTTTTTTTTTTTTTTCCTGCTGCTCTTTGTAACTCTCTCTCTCTCTCCTACCAGACAGGGGCAAGCTAAAGACGTACAACAGCTCTGGCTGCTCCTACTACAAGAGTTTCTAGTCATGGCATGGCTTCAGGAGTAGAACATATATGGGGATGGTAAGGCTTTACTATGATTAAAGGGGAGAAGGGCTAGAAGGAATTACTGCTGTGACTGCAGGGAATGTGTGGAGTGGAGCACACGTGCCACTGTTTGTAACTGTCCCTTCATAAAATTAGTACATTATTCATGCAAATCATCATCAACCTTACTCTTCAGATACCAGAATTTCCGTTCATCTCGCCTCTTGAAAACAATGTCTAGAAAATCTATTTAAATAAAATTAAAAACATTATGAATGAAAAGAGGGATAAAAAGATACTGGTTTAAAATGAGTCTCATATCAGCTCCATGTTCAGACACAAACATGAAGCATGCAGAGAGAACAGATTTATAAAGACTGGCATTCCTCATGCCAGTCTTCATAGTAGGCAGAGGGAACACTTTAGCTATGAGGAAGCATAGGCCTCTTCATAAATGGCCTGCAAATTCCACCAGTGCCTGCACTTGCAATGGAAATGAACACAAGCACATAGCTAGCATACATTTCCCACATCATTTATGCCAGACTCCACCACACCCCGTTTTCATGGTGAAGGCAGCACAGAAGTTGCAGTTTATTTTTGGGGCACATCACCAATTTGCACAAAAAATGTGTGACGTTTTATGCCTTGTACACCAGAAGACTGACATACAAGGTATAATAAACATGCCAGTTCTTTGCTGTGCTGCCATTCATTCAGATTAGCTATAGGGGATAAAATTCAGACCATGGTCATGTGATGGACATAGGTGCACAGCTAAGTAATCAGAGCTCTGTCTTGTAACGAGCTGTGCACCTGTGTGCTCATCACATGACCATGGACTGTAGATCACATGACCATGAACTGTATATCTGAATTTTATCCACTTGAGCTGGAACTTTTCTATCTACTTTCAGAAAATAAACAGGGAAGGGCAGGCTTAGTATGAAGCTGGTGGAATCAAATGAAACTTTCTACCTAATATTGTCATTTCTTACATATCAACAGATAGAAAGTTTCACAGTTTTTCCTCAATGAACATATCCTTTCTCTGGATATGGAGGCATATAGGTTCCATACTGTATCCTGCACGCTCATAGGCTGTCAATGCTAGAGTCCCAGCAATGATCAACTGGTGACCAAGCAATCCAAGGCAGAGATATTCCTGGGAAACCATGCCATGAGAGGAAATATGTGGCTGCAGGATGTCATGTACATATCTGCTGAACTATTAATACTTCTTGTTTCAATACGAGGGTGACCCACTGCTGGATGTTATGGCTTACCAGATTATCAGACTAGCAGTTTGGGCATGGTGTTGCTCCACACACTAATCTGCTGAAGACTACACTGTTCCAGTGCAATTTTATGGTTTGCAACACCACTGCAAACAAAGTCAAGAGTGGGTGGCTGTCAATGGTAGGACACTAAAGGATGCTGTGACCCCCTAGTTTCCTTTTGCTCAGGACCTGGAAATGCTTTGGTTGCGTAAGCAATGTCCCACCAGTGTCTATATGGTAGACAAGGAAACCGTGGGAGCGGCTCATGCTTGACTGAAAATCAAGTCAACCTCCTTACTGGTCATCTGTCTGGGCCATCTCAAGCCTGTTTGTGTGCCCTCACGTGCCACTAATCTTAACTCTTTAAGGATGCAGGATAGTTTGTATGTTAATGCTCAGTGCTTTTTTTGTTGTTTAAATTACACCCCCTCTCCTTCCAAAATGAATCTTTTTTTTCTGGTTGATATAGCAATGTGAGGGCTTATTCTTTACATGACAAATTGTACTTTCATCTGCCAGTTTCGATTTGCTTTTATTTGCACGTTTTGCGGAAATAACACAATTTTATAAATTTTTTGCATTTCATTTTTATGGCACTCGACTCATTTTTTCACTTTACATTAAAAAAATGAAATGGTAGCTTTGTCCAGAAGGTCATTACAATTACAGTAATACCATCTTTATATTGGTTTTTATTACTCCATAATGCTTTTACTAATAAAACGACACTTTATTTAAGTGAGTGATTTTCCTGGGGTGACATATTCTGATGTCTATAAAGTTTTGGTTTTCTACTGTATTGGTGACCGAGATATGCCAGGGCTCTTTACTGTTATTATTTGAGGAAATTAAAAACTTACCAAAATGTTAATTTGTGCATTTCAGTAATATATATAAATTTATATAAAGTTTACAGTACAGGATAAATAATCATATTTTTGGATAGTGAGAACTTATATACATGTAGGGATACCCAACATATATTTTTATTTTTTTTACATTATATGTTTTTAAAAAATACTGTATATACTCGAGTATAAGCCAAGTTTTTCAGCACAGTTTTTGTGCTAAAAAAGTCCACCTCGGCTTATACTCAGGTCATTACGGTAATTCAGCATTATCACAGTTACGGACCTGGCATACAGACACTGGGACGGGTACCGGGCCGCAGGAGCGTAGCGATGCTGCTCATTTCAAACTGCAGAAGTACTTACGGTACTTCTGCAAGCAGGCCCGGAATACAGACCCCGCCCACCCCACTCCATCACATGCCAGGTGACGTGGCCACATAAGCTCAGGCTCGCAACCAGCATGTATCTGCGTTCCGGGCCTGCTAGCAGAAGTACTTCTGCAGTTTGAAGTTGACAGCATCGCTACGTTCCTGCTATGAGCATGGCGATGCTGCGGCCCGGCACCTGCCTTGGTGTCTGTATGCTGGGTCTGTAACTATAATGGTGCCGCTCTGCTTAAGAGCGGTCACCATACCAAGCGGCACCTCCGCCGTAACTTTTACTGCGGTAATGTAGAGAGAGATTGCAGGCATGGGGAGCTAGGACATCTCTGCTGTAAGTGTTACAGCGGAGATGCTCTACGATGTCCCGGTACGATGGTCATCCTGCCGCTGCTGGCTTCATGCAGGGCAGGAGCGTAGCGATGTTGCAGGCATCTGTGTCGGCGTCTAACACTCCCCGGCATCCGCCTCTCTATTACAGCGGATGCCGGGTCTGTATTGCATTGTGAAGGCTGTACGTCCGAAGCCTAGCTGCATCGGGAGCGCACACGCAGGGCCAGCGGCATAGAAGCGACGTCTTCTCGACGCTGGCTTTGCATATGTAACCCCGCCCACCAATGATGCAACAAAGCAGGAAGAAAGAAGATTTTACAGCAGCGAAGACTGGTGAGTATGAGACATGGGAATACCCCTTTAAGACACATTAGGGAGGAGAGGGTGCACACAATTCTGTCATTATGGGACCCAAAATTTCTGATGGCAGAATACAGATAGGAACATTTATTTCTCAAGTGTGCCCAATTACGGTAGAGGGGCCCCTAGCAAAAGTCTGAATGACACCAAGTGAAATTAATGAAAGGGTTTTTTGAGGCAGATACCACTTCAAAAATCCTCATGCTCATGTACCAAAAGGCTTCCCTATCCATAGGTGTAGTGCGATTATCTTTATCCCATGGGTATGCTAGTTTTTACAATATATAAAATATGGAGATTACCTCAGGGCTGCACATAGGCAGTATAGGAGATGGAATAGGTTGACTGTAGTAGTAGATAAGATTGTGGGGATAACGTCTATCCTTAGGGAGAGACCACCTTCTCAGGTGTGTGGAGACTTATAGTAGTAGATAGAGAGTGAGGGGACCACATGAAACAGACACATGAGCATCTCTGTATGATTTGGGGATCACCTCAGAGAGGTGGGGGTTCAATATACGGTGTATATGGTCTGGAGTACTGGGTCACCTCAGGTATGTGGTCGCTGTCTCCCCCTTTCTCCAGGAAGCCCAAGCGGGGGAATCCACTCTCCACTCGGCATGGCAGCTTCTCCTGAGACATCAGCAGATCATCCAGTGATAGAAAGTTCTCTTCCCGGCCCAGGCTGGGCTCCACAGGCATGTAAGAGTCCCACATCCCACTCACGGTCCCAGTTCAGCAGCCTCTGACACATTCAGTTTCCCGCCTTCCACTCTACCTTACCCGCCCCCAGTCGTGACGAGCGGCCCCGCCTCCCCCGTTACTATGGACATAAGGTCGCGATAACTACAAGCTGTCCAACGACCTCTACTGGAGATTAGTGGCGGTGCAACCTCCCGAGTATGTCGTGCACTTGAATCAAGACAGTCCTTATAGTTAATTATGAGGTGAGCAGCCATATTTCCATGAAGTAGGGGACCATATAGTCAATGTATTAGCCTGATAATTGTCTCTGACACGATTTGTGTATTTTAGCCTCCATATAGTGATGTGCTGCACGTTCCTCATTGCCTATGTCCCATTCTCCTCACCCAGTAAGTATAGAGCATACTACCTCAGCTACTTGTATATGGCACTCCTCTGAGTCCGGAGTATACACCAGTTGAAGGTGCACCATTATGGCTGACAGTTGGAAGTTCTGCTTCTTCTAGGCTGCGGGGTATCTGAGGGCTTTATGGCGGATGCAATCCACACATGGTTATTCAGGGTCTCCAGCTTCCCTTGGCTGGTGTCAGTCCAGGACTACAACAAATCTCATCTTGCAGTGGGAACAATCATTAGTGAATTCTGGATAGTGACGGCACCATCTGCTCTGAAACTGAGGTGAGATCTGAAGTTCCCACTGGAAAATATTGTGATATTACCTGCCAAGTTATACGAGATCTCCCTAGGTTTGCCGTACTTCTACAGCGGGGGTGTATTGCACTTGAGATACCATTTAGAAGAAAGGCCATATCCTTTAGATGAATGTCCAATTCTATGGTGTTGGCAGGACTGGATGGCCATCTTATGTATAAAGGTGTTCTGCCTTTTCCCTGACAACAGATGTCAGGCGATAGAAGAATCAGGCAAGTTAAATTGCTTGATCTTTATATTCTCAAGAGAGATAAGCTGCTGCCAAAGGAATATGCAGAGGCAGGGGTATAGGTATATAAAATATACCACTATTCTAAATGACACATGGTAGGTAGTGACCCCATTACAGATGGGGCCAAGGAACTAAGTTATGCCTCTGAGACAGAGGTTCCTGACATTGGCTTATCACCTCCAAATTTTGAGAATAAATAATAATACATTTTATTCATATAGCACAAACATATTCTGCAGCACTGTACAATTTAAAGGGTTCAAGTACAGACAAAAAGATACATTACAAAGAAATAGCCGCTTCACACAATGGGACTGAGGGCCCTGCCCGCCGGAGCTTACAATCTATGAGGTAGAGGGGTGACACAAGAGGTAGCAGGGGCGGCATCGGAGGTAGCATTGCTTATACAGTGGTCAGAAAATTTTGTAATAGAGGTTTCTGTCATTACACAGACATAAAACTGTATGAGCCGTCAGCAGTGATGTCCTTTAACATGTGGATGGTGCCTGGACATATAAAGTTAGCATGAACGGCATCATATCATGTGGGGTAAATGTGGGAGCTGGAACAGAGAAGGGTTCATTTTAGGGTATTTAATTACGGCAAAGAAGGGTTTACATTAAGATTTCTAACATTCACAGCTAAGTTTGCAAGTGTATAGGTGTATAGCGCAGGCGTCAGAGTTGATGAAGAAGGAAGACAACAGAGAAGGGGAGGATGCAGTTGAAGAAGGCATCGCTGGAGCGGGTTCTCAGGCAGCAGTGGGGACGCCCCCATCGCCGTTTGAGCGTAGGGCCCGCCCTCATTGCTGCGAAGAACTCATTAGCATACCGGTAAAAAACGGTATTTCTAAGAAACGGCGCGGCGGAGACCACGTCTAAAGGTAAGTGACGAATAGCCTTTCTAAAAGCTATTCCGATGTCTAAAGCAGAAAAAACAGCGTTTTAGTGGTAGAATCCCTTTAATGAACAGGATCTCTATATGTGTCCCTGTATATGTACCTTCTGCCCTCTTCAGGAAAGATCTATCAGTTCTGGTAGGAATCACAAAAGAAGGCTCTATGGATTTGCACAGCAAAGCATCCTATGTCATCCACAAGGCAATCGTACATGAGGAATACGATGAAATTCTTCACAGCAATGATATTATGCTGCTCATGACCAGGGATAGAATTCGATTTGGCTACAGAGTTCAACCAATTTGCTTTCCAAGCTTGGAATCTCATAACTATGCACTCATCAACTGCACAGTTTTTGGGCAGATGGGCCAAAAAGATGCAGGTAAGAGCGTGGCAGATGTTCTTCACTAACTGTAGAGTGAAGGGGGATTTTATAGCTTACATTTGGTAATTATTTGCCATTGAAAATGTACTAGCCAACTAAAGATGGTTCCCAAATTGTTATCAGATATTTAGGATTTGTGTTGATCTTTGACAGGACATATGGGCTGTATTTCTTGGTGCAGACTGTCTGTGGAAAACATGAACCCTTGCCCTTTGCAAAGAACTGTGTCAACTGAATGCTGCATTCACCGTAAGCATCATGATCCTGGCTGTGTGGTAAGACATATATCGGCCCATATGGATATGCAGTGTGTATTGGGTGTGCTGTTGACTAGATGTGTTTTGTTTGCAGGAGACAGGAGGCACTCCTGTATTATGTCAGGTAAAGCGTAAAAGACCATGGCTGCTGGTAGGTGTTCTATCCGGGGCAGGGATGAGTGCATATGTTCCTGTCCTCTACACTCGCACGTCATATTACAGTGACTGGATTTCATCTCGTACCACAGAGGCAGGGCTGCCATTTATCTCTAGTGTTACCATCGATACAATGGGCCTCCCACCAGATTCACTACGTTTCCGATCTGCAGCCAAAGGGTTACAGCCTCACATAGTAGAAGATGAGAGTTTGATGTATGACTATTACAATGAAAACAATATCTCCAATGCAGGAGAGAGTTCATCTAGCTACGATCTCTGTCTGATTATATTTGTCATTTTTCTTGTAAACTGAAGTAAACATGAGCAACATGGTGAAAATCTGTGTAGAGATTGTGTATGACCGCTGCCTCTTGGGACTACAATTGCTATAAGTAAGAGAACCACTTTGAAATTCCCTCAATTTCTGCATACAGATCGAGCAGTCTTAATACCCAAAGAGGTTACGCTATTGAAGCACATCTCCTTTTGTCGCAGGTATTGCCAGCATTCCTCCCCTTCTCACCCCCTAATAACATGCCTGCAGTCAAGAAGCCATAATATGATATTTGCACAGTTCAGGACCAGCCTTTAGAACCCAAAGAGGAAAGTAACCAGCAGGGAAAGCGGGGCAGATGAGAAACAAAGATCAGTACTCGACCTCACTGTTCCTAATAACTGCTGGAGATAATGGACACTCAACAACCATGTAATAGAATACCCATCATTGTTGGGAACAAAACCATGTTGTGAATGAAAGACAATCAAGTTTATTGTGTACGAGAATACAACTAACTGTACCAGTTTTCACCCTTACTTGCGAAGGCATGTGGCTAATACAAACCTTGTCCTTCAATCAGTGGCAGGCGCAATTCAGACTGAGAATAGAAACTGTTACCTTGTCATCCATGCCATCTACCAATGAAAGGCACACATTGCCACAAAGAAGAAGAATTATCATCACAACAAGGTGCTGTTACTAAATGAGTATTCTGACACGGATTCAGTATCAGACTCCTCGGCAAAAAACTCATTGTGAATGGACTCTTAGGCATACTTTTATCACCACAGTGGTCTTTCCATGTCACTTCCCTAATACTCTTACTCACTTTCCCCTAATTTGAGGCCTACACCATAGACTCTTTCACACTCTCCCTGCATGTAGTTGTAAACTACCTTCTTCTGTCTCACTGTACCAGTTCCTGGACCAATTCGCCTCTTGACTTCCCAATTTTTTTACCTTTTGAAATTCTTTCCCTCATTGTGGGTGACTTTAAAGTCTCTAATAACACCCTGTCTCTATCACCCTCTCAGTTTCTTTCAGTGACCACAACTTTCACACATACGAAAAAAAAATTACGTGAAACATACACATTAGTTATTCCTGTCTTCAAAAACGCCCAGTCTACATGCGGTGAACGCCATAGAACGTTAAATGCTGCAGAACAGATGGCGCATCAAGTTTTTTTTCGCAGCGTTTTTCACAGGTGCACAGTTCATTACAGTCACAGCACTGTTATCAGACATCTGCCAGGTAATGAGCTGTGCACTTGTCTCCATCTCATGACCATGGGCCATAAATCACATGACTATGGTCAGAATTATATCCACTAGAAGTCACAATGAATGACAGCAAGCAGAAATCTAGAAAACTGTGAGGAATTGATACAGAAAGTATATTGGGAAATTGTATATCTCTTTATTATATAAACATTAATATTTGTTTCTCAATACTACTCTGAAAGTGGTCAACCCCTTTAAATTAAATAGCGAAGAGCTATACTGACATATTGTAGGACAATGCACAATGGCCAATAATTTGTGAAGCAGGCCATTTTCCAATCATCCCCAGTTGCTGGTTGTTCCGTATCCATTCTCTTCTGTAATAACATTGGGTGCTTTCATTTGTTCCCAACTTCGGCGTTGAGTTCTCAGAGAAAGCTGTGTGGTCAGGAGGAGACATGTTCAGAAATGATATCTAATAAAATGTATCATAGTCATTTTCAAATAACTTTAATGCAAATAAAGTCCTGGCATGCCTGTATTTCATGAACGTCTGCTTACACAGGAAAACACGCTTTCCACATGCACCACAGTTGTAGTTGTGGAAATCTCAGTAAAATGTCAAACAGCGCGTATGTGCCTTAGTATGATGCTCCATATTGTGGAAACGCAGCTTTTTTTTGTTGAAGACTTTGCTGCGTTTTTTTTTTTGTTTTTTTTTGCTTAAGGCAGGAGGGGATTAAGTAGAAGGGAAAAGTATAAATAAATCCTATATATTTTTCATTCTGTTAGTAGCCAGTTTTTTGGTTTTGGCTTTAGAAAAAAATAATAATAATAATAATAATGCAGCAAAATCAGCAACAAAAAAAAAAAAGCTGCGTTTTACAACCTGGGGCCTCAGGCTTACAGAATTGATTACCTCAGCTATCTCCACTTTCCTCTCCCAGGCCCTCACGGTTTTTTCCAATTCCTCCTGTTCCATCTTCCCCTGCACATACTGCAAAACGTCTGGGACACGATAGTCACTTAACTGTTTCCTCAGCTTTTTGTTGAGACTTTCAGCTTTTACTCGTTCCTGACAAAAGTAAACAAAGTCATAAAAAGGATCAGATCCTGAAATACAGAGCACATAAAAGACTTGTGACATACAGTCACTGACAAAGAAAAATAACACACCCAAACACAAATGATGGATTGCTGCACTCAACGTGTAGCTATGTCTTAGGTAGATATACAGTATAAATGATTAAAGGAATGGTCTGATTAGACATTGAGTCTTGCCACATGAGGACGTAAAATACATATGTAAAAAAGTTCTCAGAGACTACTTTTAGGTAGTGCACTTCTTAATAAAAGATAATCGACTGCTAAAAATGCCTCTACAACAGTCAAGGACATTGCGGCCAGTTGACAGACTGGAGCATATCATTAAACTGAGAAAAGCAGGATGGTCATTTCGACAAACTGCCAGTCATCTAGGCACTTCTGACCTAGATGTTAGGAGGTGTTGGGAATAAGGGTTACTTGAGACCACTCACACATTTTGAACAGGTTTTGGACAACCCATACCGATCACCAATACAGAGAATTGTCTGGTCCATGACAAGCATGAGCAGCTACCACAGTTTCCTTGTCCACCATCACACGGGTTGCACTTTCATTACACACTCGTCTCTGCTCTGCTTTATAAGATCTGTGCCGCAGCATATCATACGGAACCTGTATGCCTCCATATTGAACCTCATTTTATCTTGTATCCAGGTTGGACGGTACTAGAGCCTCTTTTCAATTGTACAGTTTTCCCCAACAAACTTACCCTATGGCCTCAATATTGTAATCACTTACATATATCATCTTTAGATTCACATATATAAAGTTTAATTTGATTCCAACTCCTTCTTGGTTTGTTTGTTTTTTTTGTCAGTAAGTGTAGATGCTAGTTCGGGGGGGGGGGGGGGGGGAGATGGCTTGTTACCTGCTCCACTTGTTCAGTTTCCTGCTCAATTCTTTGCAGGATCTCATTACGCACTGAAATCTCCTTGGACAGATGACTAGACTCCACCATGGTGTTCTGTAGCCTTTTCTGTAAAGACAATAGAGTCAGTCCCCCCAGAGCCAGTCCTTCATTTATAGTCCAAATAAAGATACACAGCCCATCCAAAGTATATTCCAACCATCTGTATATACAGAACAGTTTAAACCTATTTAAAGTTTAAATCTAGAATGTAGTTATGAGCCTCCAATTACACAGCCTCAGCTCATTCACAACATAATCCTAATGCAATATTTATACAGCCATTCAGAGCATAGTCCTAAAATTGGCTATACATAGAGATGAGCGAACAGTGTTCTATCGAACACATGTTCGATCGGATATCAGGGTGTTCGCCATGTTCGAATCGAATCGAACACCGCGTGGTAAAGTGCGCCAAAATTCGATTCCCCTCCCACCTTCCCTGGCGCCTTTTTTGCACCAGTAACAGCGCAGGGGAGGTGGGACAGGAACTACGACACCGGGGGCATTGAAAAAAATTGGAAAAAGTCATTGGCTACCGAAATCAGGTGACCTCCATTTTAGACGAATAGTGGATTTCAAATCCGGGTCATATGAGAATGTGAACTTTGTGACTATGAGACAGGGATAGCTGTACAGGCAGGGATAGCTAGGGATAACCTTTATTTAGGGGGGAATGTTATTAAAAATAACTTTTTGGGGCTCTATCGGGTGTGTAATTATGATTTTTGTGAGATAAACTTTTTCCCATAGGGATGCATTGGCCAGCGCTGATTGGCCGAATTCCATACTCTGGCCAATCAGTGCTGGCCAATGCATTCTATTAGCTTGATGAAGCAGAGTGTGCACAAGGGTTCAAGCGCACCCTCGGCTCTGATGTAGCAGAGCCGAGGCTGCACAAGGGTTCAAGCGCACCCTCAGCTCTGATGTAGGAGAGCCGAGGGTGCACTTGAACCCTTGTGCACACTCTGCTTCATCAAGCTAATAGAATGCATTGGCCAGCGCTGATTGGCCAATGCATTCTATTAGCCCGATGAAGTAGAGCTGAATGTGTGTGCTAAGCACACACATTCAGCTCTACTTCATCGGGCTAATAGAATGCATTGGCCAGCGCTGATTGGCCAGAGTACGGAATTCGGCCAATCAGCGCTGGCTCTGCTGGAGGAGGCGGAGTCTAAGATCGCTCCACACCAGTCTCCATTCAGGTCCGACCTTAGACTCCGCCTCCTCCAGCAGAGCCAGCGCTGATTGGCCGAATTCCGTACTCTGGCCAATCAGCACTGGCTAATGCATTGTATTGGCGTGATGAAGCAGTGCTGAATGTGTGTGCTTAGCACAGAGCATGGTGAGACTTCCGATACACAGAGAATAGCATATGAATCAAAACGGACTTATTCAAAAACTACTGAGGCAATTTACATACAAAAAGGTAGGTGTAAAATAGCCTTTCTAAAGGCTATGCAACTATGTTCTTAGCTAAAAATGACTTTTCTCAATGATAGAGCCCCTTTAATTTTGGCTGACTGCCGGCCTAATATTTCCAACAGTGATTTGTGGTATTTTTAGAACTAATCATTAGCCAAAATCAGCCAGATCGCCAACTTAAGTTTAACGTATATCACAATCTCAATGCTACATTTATACGAACAGAGCATGGTACCAACCCTCCGACCATACGTTCTCCAAGGTTAATACCTTGTAAGAGTTGAGAACTTGAAGAGTGTCACCAGTGGTCAGTTTCAGCTGCAGAAGATCCTGGTTACGTTCATCAATTCGTTCCAGAAATTGTGCATTTTCAATCTTCAGCTGTTGGAAATCCACCTCATTCAGCACTTCACCCATCTCTTCCTTCTGTAAACGGTGAAAAGTAAAACTGAAGCTAAAGATGCAAACCAGTACAAAGTAGAGCCCCTCCCACATGATGATGATATTACATTTTCTTTTTCAGAATCGGAAAAAGTATTTACCTATCTAGATGTCGTCTATTATTTGTGTATACTTGTCCTGCTAAATGATAACTATAATGTAATGTCAAAGACTTGTCAGAAGAACTGACAACAGCCAATAAAGAGATAAAATTTAATACTAGATGTAAAGATGTTTGCATGTGCATGTAAGTGGATCCCACCACCTAGGGCACCATCTTGTGACAAGAAGGAGGGGGCGTAGTCAGGGCTCCCCATCCATAAAGGTTAGCCTTAGGCTAGATTCACATCACACAAGTTTCACCCGTGATTGTCGGATTTTCCCAGGCTGAACTTCAAGTCGGGAGCGGGACTCCTAGCATTATAGTTATCTATGCAGCTAGCAGTCCCTGCCTCCCAGCCACATACTGTCCAGTACCAATTATGGTATAGCTCGGTATGTCTCTGGGAGGTAGGCACACCAAGGATCATAGTTAACTAGAATGCTAGGAGTCCTTCTTCTGGCATGAAGTTCAGGTCAGGAAAATCCAGCAAACACACAAACCGAGTTTCACGGGTAAAACTCAGTTGTGTGAATCTAGCCTTTAGAGTGTCCTCTTCCAAGATTGCAGGGCCATGCCACAGGTAATAGTGCTCCCCTCCATAGGTAATTGCCTCCATACATAAGTAATTCTATTTCTATTAACTGTAGGGAGATGGGCACCATTACTGTAATAGTGACCTTATCGCACCCCTCACCGGTAATAGTTCCCTCCCCCACATAAATATGTGAGGGCACTATTACAGTAACTGTGGCCTAATAGTGTCCCCTATAAGTAATAGTTCCCTCCCCCCATAAACCATTCAAAACTCTGTTGTACTGTATAATTATAATATATTTACAGAGCAGTGATGCGGTGAGCAGGACCTCTTCTGGCACGCAGCCTGTGTGCTTCTTCTAATTTTCTCCCAGAACCTTTACCCCTATACTATGGTACCACTCAGGAGAATCCCTGAGCGAGCCTGTGCTCCACAACCTGGTACTGAGCCACAGACCAGTGGGTATCTGTCAATGAGTTGCAGAATCCAGTGCATAAGAGATGGTCTACACACCAATACCTTTCACTATGGCCCTTGCGAAAATAGAACATCTCTTTCGTATGTATTGTTTGAATCCTTTAAATCCTGAGGTCCATTCATAATCCAGAGACCCCTGCATATTAGGAAACTATTTTATTGGTGTGATGCTGTCTGTGGGAAGCAGAGTACAACCAGGTAAAACCCAGAGATTTTTCACCTAGCCTTTGAGAGTGAGTAAGATCCCTTGCCAGCCTGACAAGACAAGAGGAAAAATTCACCCTTTTTTGGCTAAGGACCAAGAGAAGTGTACCAGCCTGATATTTGAAGAGAAGAGTAATATGGGCCTCACAGCATTGTCCCTACCTGTGCCACTGGATAGACTGGAAAACTTGTTAGTGTTCACCATGGAGAGACTATTGATAACACTTTATGGGAAGTTTTATATGAGAGGGAAGGTGATACACAGGGTTGTAAAACCGGTTACCAGGTCAAGCACAGACTGCCATCAACTGCCATCCAACAACTGCCAACTCAGCTCCAACTCACAGTGGTAAAGTTACAAGAAGTGTACCTCCATTTTATAGAAGCTGTGCAGTGTTCTACCTCAAGTAAAGTTGCAAGTGAATTTGTTTCTTCATACCACATGCCTCAAGAGTCTTATTCCTGCACAACCACCATGGACACTCCAACTCCCATCAGGATCATGAAGGCCGCCAAAACTAGGAAGTGTCCCGCCGAAAGCACTACCACTACCATAAGATACCCTGCAGATTCCCTCAGCACTGTACCAGCCAGCAAAGGGGGGAAGACTTGAAGGAATTGGTTAAAGATAGCTAGGTTTTACAGTGGACCATGGACCATGTACAGTGTATGTCTGCAGCTGCACAGACCTGCTTTGATACAGAGTTTATAAGTACATGAAGCAGAGAATAGTTCTGTGATCTGTTACCCAGACATGTGAAATGGGGTACCTGCTTCAGCTGCATCTGTAACTTCTTCTTTTGAATTTTTAACGCTGCATTCTTTAATCGGAGTTTATCCACCAGACTATCCTAGACAAGAGAGTGGGGTTACAAACTTACACAGTATAAAATATATGTATCCTGTGGTCTATGACATTATCTATGTCGTGTGCTCACCCATATCTGTCCTATGCCCCAGAGTGGAAGTACAGATACAGTATATCTACCCTGTGTGCCTCAACATAATGTCTATGTCGTGTGTTTATCCATATACACCCTGTTCCCCACTACCTGATTAGCCATAACATTAAAACCTATACATAATATTATGGAGATATAAACTCAAAAGGCCTCTGAAGGTGTCCTATGATATTTGGAACTAAGACATTGGCAGCAGACCCTATAGAGCTTGTAAATTCCAAGCTGAGGCCTCCACAGAGGATAATCTGCAGTAATCATCAATGAGCCCGAGTGCCCATGACCTCATTGCTGGTCCGCTTTTGGTCACTACTATCCACTGTCTACCAGGGACACCCCACACGACTTGCTGTTTTGGAGATGCTTGGACCCAAACTGTCTAGCCATCACACTTTGGCACATGTCAAAGCTGCAAAGATTCTGAATATATCCCACCCCTTGACAGAAGTTATTGTTACAAGAAAGTCATTGTCATTCACTTCACCTGGTTTTGATGTAATGACTGATCAGTATATATTATCATATGTGTCTTTTCTGTCCCCAATATACGGTAACTCCCACCCTGCATCTAATACATAAAGAAATAATATACATATAGAAAACGTATATGAAGACTGACTCTTGCCAACATCTTTTCTTCCATGTAGCGGAGAACCTTTTCAGGGGTCACGCCTTCACCCTTTTTGATTTTCACAGCAGCTTTGCCAATGTCACGATCAAATTCGTACTTGGCTTTTTTAGTTTCTGAGCTGCGTATCTCAGCTTCCTCCATGGTGGCCTGAAAAAAAAAAAAAAGTATCATAGAACGCGGAGTGGCAATTACATATCCTGAAACACTGCACCAAGTAAATTGTTCACCCTAAGGGTCCATTCACACGGAGGAAAATGGTGAGGAATTTGGTGTGGAATTTTAGCACTGAAAAAAAAAGCCTGCAGAAAAAGGAACCCATTGAAGTCAATGGGAGGCTTTTTTTTTCAGCGCTGAAATTCCACACCAAATTCCTCACCATTTTCCTCCGTGTGAATGGACCCTTAGTTATATTTGTCTCTAGAAAAGTTGGGCAATAACAAATATGGCATTACACTTCCCTTAAGAATATGCTTTCCTAGTTTCCTATCATATATATTTCCTAGATTTCAATTGGCTTTCCTAGAGTGCTGATGGGCAAATTGTAGCATTGATCTATTTTCTGTTTCGTACCAACATACCCTTAACCACTGAGGTGTGTCTTATGAGGCCCTAAATGTATATGTATATGTATGTAAAAAGAAGTTGCCAGCTCATTCAGAAGTTCAGGGCACCAACTAAGTATCAATGTATAAATAACACAAAAAATTCTTTTGATTTTAAATCTAAATTTATTGTTACAAAAATGTTTTTAATTGTAAAAAATATATTGGTATCAGGAAAACACAAACACATAAAAACATTTAAAAACACCAGATGTCAAACAACAAGAGTGGAGGTCGCACTGGACTGAGCAGCTCCAGCAGGTGTATAATCTGCTAGTGGTGTAGGGGATGAGAACAGCCACAATTAATGTGTGTATAGCGAGGCCCAGTATTTTGTATATATAAATGATATATGTATGATGTTGTTTGACATCTGGTGTTTTTAAATGTTTTTATGTGTTTGTGTTTTGCTGATACCAATATAGTTTTTACAATTAAAAACATTTTTGTACCAATAAATTTAGATTTAAAATCAAAAGAATTTTTTGTGTTATTTATACATTGATACTTAGTCTGTGCTTTGAGTTTTTGCGGGTATCTTTGTTTTTTAACTAGTATTGAGATTGCTTTGGGTTTGATATTGTCATTCAGAAGTTCAGGGTCTGTTAAAGCTCTCCATCCATATAATCAATGGGAAAATAGAAAAACAAAGTAGCAAGAGCCACACAGTCACTCATATAAAAATGAAGTAGTTAATATTAAAGTCGAAATATATTGTAAAGCTACAAGAATTATATATGCTAGTTCCAGTGTGCCTGCTATTTTTGTCTTGTTTCCTTCATATGTGGTCCTGCAGCAGCCGAGATGTATATGATATTTTGCTGCAGCTGAGGAGGGAGATATACATGTCCATCAATAATAACTATAAAAGGCGGAGACTGCAGGCTGATTCTTTAGAAAGCGATAAGCAGTGCCTCTGTACCGCTTCTCATCTCTGTAGGATTGTCAGGTATGTATGCACAGCAGTGTGGGAAAAAGGACATATGTGCCTCAGTTACCTTATAGCTCTGAAAGAGGCGCTCTAAGTTATCTGCGTCTCTCTGTGCCTCCTCCTTGGATTCCTCCAGCTCCCGTTGCACAAGCTCACATTTCTGATCCACACTTAAACTCAGCAGACGCTCAGAGATGGTGCTGCGTGACTTAGAGCGCCGACGGCTGCGCATCTGTAAGACAGAAAGATGGAGGGACTTAGCTTTGCTTCTACACATGAATATATCACTGAACACCAAACAGAGCATCTTACAGTGGCATATACACAGGAGATAGATGGGAGAGTCACCCAGAAATGATATGTCCATAGAAGAGAGAAGGGCGAGTTTATAGTGGGCTCCGCTCTGCCCATACACATGGGAATACTAGCTATGTTTAGTAGCAGGTACTATATGTAGTTGTGTGAGTGCTGAACCTGGTTGAAGTCCTGAGGAGAAGCCATGGTGTCAGAGGGGAGAGTCGGGGTGAGCTCCTTTGGATCCAGTCGCTTGTAGAACTTTTCAAACATCTCAGTCTCAGCTTTGAGTGTGGACAGGACATGGCTGCAAGACAAGAAGGGGATAACAGCAAAGGAGGTATCGAAAAGGGAGGTGCTAATCTAGGGACATTCTTATGAGAGGATTGTGATGGGAGAAACTCATATACTGTAGAAGACATTGAATAAGAAAGACATTATACAGGGAAGACATACAAGTCATCATATTGTGAAGGGGGACAGTACAATATATAAAGGGATAGGCATACAGGATATTACACTGTGTTCCAGATTATAATACAAGTCAGATTTGGGTGTCATAAAGATGTAAGATGTCCTAACAAGCCTGCAACTTCAGCAAGGAGGTGGCGGGGTCATGTTTTGGGCAAGAAACATGGGGAGATAGCTGATAGGTCCCTTTAGGGACCCTGAAGGTATGAAAAGGACCTCTGAAAAGTTTATAGAATTTCTGATTGGCCACTTTCTTCAATGGTACTAAAAGAAGAAACGTGCCTTACGTAGCAAAATCATCTTCATGCATGATAATGTGCCATCTCATGCAATAAAGAATACCTCCGAGTCATTGGCTGTTATGGGCATAAAAGGAGAAAAACAATTCATGATGTGGCCACCATCATCCCCTGACCTCAACACTATTAAGAACCTTTGGAGTATCCTCAAGCAAAAGATCTATGAGGGTGGGAGGCAGTTCACATCAGAACAGCAGCTCTGGTAGGCCATTCTGCAAGTTCATTGCAGTAAAGAATTGTGAAGGTGATATTAACCCCTTAGCGACCTTTGACGTACTATTACGTCATGGACGCGAGGTACTTCGCGCACCATGAAGTAATTGTACGTCATGGTGATTCCGCCCGCTCAGCTAGTGAGCGGGCGGAACTGGGTGATGGCTGTTACTGACAGCTATCACCCTTTTCCATAACCTCCGGTCGGTACTTTTATCGATCGGAGGTTTTAACCCTTTGATTGCGATGGTCAAACATGACCACCGCAAACAAAGGGTGCCGCGATCTCTTTCCCCCCCCGCCGGCACCCCCCGCGGTGAGATCGGTGGGTGCCGGTATCTGTAATATGTAGTCTGGGGTCTGGTTAGTGACCCCAGACAGCCCTGAGCACTCACTTACCTGGTGATGCTCCCGGCGTCTTCTGGAAGTGAGCTGTCCCGTCCGCACAGCTCACTTCCTGTGTCTAGAGTGAGACACGTGCAGGCTGTCACTGCAGCCTGTGTCTCATTCTATAGTAGAGAATCAGTGATGCAATCATCACTGATCCATGTGTCCCATAGGGACACAAGAACAAGTAAAAAAAAAAGTGTAAAAAAAAAAATAAAGTATTTGAAAACAATTAATAAAGTTATAAAGTCCCAAAAATCCCTTTTTTTCTATAAAAAATGAATTATGTAAAAAAAACACAAAAAATTAATAAAAACAATACATATTTGGTATTGTCGCGTCCGTAACAACCTGTACAACAAAACTGAAACAATATTTAATGTACACAGTGAACGGCGGTAAAAAATAACGGAAAAAACCCGCCGGAAGTAGTGATTTTTCGCCATCTCACCTTACAAAATGTGCTATAAAAAGTGATCAAAAAGTCATATGCACCCCAAAATAGTACCAATAAAATGCACAGGTTGTCCCGCAAAAAATAAGCCCTCAACCAACACTGTCAAGCGAAAAATAAAAATGTTACGCATCTCAGAAGATGGCGATGCAAAAATCACTGATTTATGTCCCCAAATGTGTTTTTGTTCTGCAGACTTAGTATCGCATAAAAAAATAACATAAATGAGGTATCGCCGTAACCGTACCGACCCGCAGAATAAAGGTCACATGTTACTTATACTGTACGCTGCATGGCGAAAAATGTAAAAGGTAAAACTCAATACCAGAATTGATTTTTTCTCTTTTAAATCCAGCAAAAAAAGAGTTAATAAAATGTAATCAGTAAGTTTTAGGCACCCCAAGATGGTGTCATTACAAAATACATCGCATCCCGCAAACAACAAGCCCTTATATGGCCACGTCAGCAGTAAAATAAAGAAAATATAGCCTCTACCAATGTGAAGACAAAATCACGCAAGATCGCCAAATCATTAGAACACAACTGGGTGCGGCAGGCAGGGAATGTATAAGCTGTGCGAGCGAATATCAGGGGACACCCCAGATTTACAGCTTATGAGGGAAAATATACCAGAAGTGACCCCCAAAGTGACCCCAGTATGACTTCCCCAATCATAGGAGCTACTGGGGGTACAGTAGGGAATTTAGTGTATGCAATGTCCTCCGCACCGCTTATACATTCCCTCTTCACCATCCGCTGTGCAGTCACGTCTGGGATACTAATACTCACTACACCCCCTGATAAATTATTTTAGGTGTGCAGTTTTCAAACTGCGCTCACTCCTTTGGGGAATCCACTTTTCTGGTACCTTACAGGCTCTACAAACATGACATGGCGTCTAGATACCAAACATCTGAATCTGTACTCCAAAAGCCGCATCGCGCTCCTTCCCTTCTGCCCCCTGCTGTGCGCCCAAACTGCAGTTTATGCCACATGTATGACACTGGTGTAACCGGGGTAATGTCATATGTGAGTATAAACTGATATTAGGGCACATATATGACACTGGTGTACCCGGGATAACATATGTAATGTCATATGTGGGTATAAACTGATATTAGGGCCCAGCCAGACACAGAAGGGAAGAAGGTTATTTGGTTTTTGGAGCACAGACTTAGACGGTTTGGTTTTTGGATGCCATGGCACTTTTGCAGAGACTCTAAAATTTCCCCTACAAAATGGGGTCACTTCTTGGGGAATTCCAGTTTACTGGCACCTCCAGGGCTCTGCAAAAACAACATGGCGCCCAGAAAGTCCCTCTAAATCTGTACCCCAAAAGCTAAAAAGCGCAGTGCTCCTTCGCTTCTGAGCCCTGCTGTGCGCCCAAGCAGCAGTTTATACCCACATATATAATTTTTTTGCCCCTCGGGAAGGCCCACTTAATAGTTTTAGGAGTGCAGGTCTCTGACAACACAAAGTGGGTGCAATGCATTGGATACCAAAATGGCATATTTCTTTAAAAATTTCAATTTTTGGGAAGCATTTTTAGTCTCAAAATCATAATACCACTTGATACATTCCTTGACGGGTGTAGTTTCTAAAATGGGGTCACTTTTGAGGGGTTTCTATTGTATTGATACTTTAGGGGCTCAGCAAATGCGACATGGCACCTCAAAACTATTCCAGCAATATATGCCCTCCAAAATCCAAATTGCGCTCTTTCCATTCTGAGCCCCAACATGTACCCATACAGCAGATTATGATCCCATATGGGGTATTGCCGTGTTCAGGGGAAATTGTGTAACAAACTGTGGGGGGCTCTTAATTCTCTAACTACTTGCAAAAATTAAAAATATAGCGCTAAATGGACGATTTATTGGAAAAAAAGTAATTTTTCATTTTCACATCTCAATGGTAAAAAAATCTGTGAAACACCTGTAGGGTCCAAGTGCTCACTAAACCCCTTGATAAATTCCTTGAGGGGTCTAGTTTTCAAAATGGGGTCGTTTTGGGGGGGGGTTTCCACTGTTCTAGCACTTCAGGGGCTCTCCAAATGCAACATGGTGCCTGAAACAGATTTCAGCTAAATTTGCTTCAGCTCTGGACTTTACAGTGTGCCCATAGATCACTTTACATCCACATGTGGGGCATTTCTGTAGTTGGGGCAAAGTGTTTGACAATTTGTGGGGTGCATTTTCTTTTTTAACCCCTTGTGGAAATGCATAATTTGGGGTTAAAGCTACATTTTATAGCAAAAAATGTCACTTTTCCTTTTGTTGGGCCAATTCTGTTACACTCCTGTAGGGTCAAAGGGCTCACTAAACCCCTTGGTAAATTCCTTGAGGGGTATAGTTTCCAAAATGGGGTGACATTTTGGGGGTTTCCACTGTTTTGGCACATTGGGGGCTCTGCAAAAGGGACATGGTGCCTGAAAAGTATTCTAGTAAAATCTGGCCTACAAAATCCAATTAGCGCTCCATCCGCTCTGAGAGCGACCGTGTGCCTGTACATTAGGGTACCAGCACATATGGGGTATTGTCGTGTTCAGGAGAAATTGTGTAACAAAATGTGGGGTGCAGTTTCTCCTTTAACCCTTTGTGAAGATGAAAAATTTGGGGCTACAGTGACATTTTATTATAAAAAAAAGTAATTTTTCATTTTCACATCTCAATGGTAAAAAAAATCTGTGAAACACCTGTAGGGTCCAAGTGCTCACTATACCCCTTGATAAATTCCTTGAGGGGTCTAGTTTCCAAAATGGGGTGACATTTTGGGGTTTTCCACTGTTTTGGCACCTTGGGGGCTTTGCAATCGGGGCATGGCGCCTGAAAAATATTCTAGCAAAATCTGGCCTACAAAATCCAATTAGCGCTCCATCCGCTCTGAGAGCGACCGTGTGCCCGTACATTAGGGTACCAGCACATATGGGGTATTGTCGTGTTCGGGAGAAATTGTGTAACAAAATGTGGGGTGCAGTTTCTCCTTTAAACCTTAGTTAATGTGTAAATTCTAGGGCTAAATGAATATATTAGTGACAGAAATTGAAAAATGTAAATTTGACCTCCATTTTGTTTTAATTGTTGTGAAATGCTGAAAGGGTTAAGAAACTTTCTAACTGCTGTTTTGGATTCTTTCAGGAGTGCAGTTTTTAGAATGGGGTGACTTTTGGGGGGTTTTATTAGAGAGGCCTTTCAAGTTCCCTTCAGAACTGAACTGGTCCCTTGAAAAATGTGTTTTGGAAATTTTCTTGAAAATTTGGAAAATTACTGCTTGACTTGTAAGCCTTATAATATCTGAAAAAAATGAAAGGGTGCTTAAAATTTGATTGCTACATAAATCAGAGACATGGTTAATTATATTTATGAAAAAATTCGGGTAGTATGACTTTCTATTTGAAAGGCTTGCAATTTCAAAGTTTGAAAACTGCATTTTTTTCAAAATTTTCACCATATTTCCTATTTTTTCATAATTAAAGACAAAACATATCGACGAAAATTTACTACTGACATGAAGTACAATGTGTTACGAAAAAACAATCTCAGAATCACTTGTGTAAGTTAAAGCGTCTCAAAGTTATCGCCATTTAAAGTGACACATGTCAGATTTGAAAAAAGAGGCCTGGTCCTTAAGTCACTTTTGGGCTGTGTCTCTAAGGGGTTAAAGAAGGGGTCCTATGCTAACATGTAACTTGTCCTGCTGAGATGTTTGTGGTGAAATAGCTTTTGATTTCAGTAAATGTGACCTACTCAGGGCTCGTTCACATCTGCGCCCGGTCTCCGTTCTGCAGGTTTCTGTTTCCTGCACAAAACAGAGGCAGGAGACGGAAACCTGCAGGACTCTTTCATACCCACTCATTTGAATAAGTCATTTGCATCGAATATTTATAAAAATCAGAGAAATATATCATTTGCATAATAATTTGGAATGCGGTGAATATGGAGGGGAAAAGCGTACAGGTCATTCTTGGGTATGGGTGTACAGAACATTTTATATGAGGATAATGGGTGGAGGACATTGTATGGGGACAGGCAGGGTGTTATATGATGGAAGGTTTACTGGATATTATACGGTATGTGGGACAAGTGTATAGGACATTATGTGTGTGTGTGTGGGGTAGTTCTACAGCACACTATATGTGGGTTATGTATGGAGGGTGGTATATGTGGGATACAAGTGTATGAGGGGGACATGCATACAGGACGTTTTAGAGGAGTACTAGTCATTTTTGGGTATAGGTGTACAGGACATTATACATGAGAGTCATGTATGGATTGTGTTATATGGGGAGAGGGCAGGTGCATTTGGATGTTATACTTAGGGACAAACAGATAGCACACTATGGGGGGGGGCAGTCGTACTTGACATTAGATGTGGTTCATATAGGAAAGGGGCTACATGGAGGAGAGCAGTGTACAAGATGAAATACGGGGGTCAGATATGGAGGGTTGCGCAGGTGCATGGGACGTTTTATGTGCAGTACCTGGTGTCCCGGATCAGGGCCCGCAGCTGCTCTGCTCATTTGAATGGGTTTGAAAGCTGTCCGGCCGTGAGCACCAGTGAGCTTTTTATGCTCTCCGCCACAAAACTGTTTTTTTAAAAATCCGGACACAGAGTTGGACATGCAGTACTCTGTGTCCGGTTTAAAAAAAAAACGGTTTCGCGGCGGAGAGCATAAAACACTCACCACCGCTCATGGCCGGACCCGGTCTGTGATTCCGTCTTCTTGCATGCAGAAAACGGAAACCACAGAACGGAGACCCGAACGCAGGTGTGAACCTCGCGTCATGCTGTAAATTTAAGAAATGACCTTTTTCAGTTCTTTACAACCTATACAGTGTAACTATTACTATAGAAACTGTTGGGCATAATAATTTGAACAGTGGATTTTGATTTTTTTAATTTGTGAAAATGTTATCATTGGAAGGTTTGTCCAATAAAATTTGATTTACGGTATACTCTGGTGGCTGAAGATTTGACCATTATACCGACTATCATTTGCATCGAATATTTATAAAAATCAGAGAAATATATCATTTGCATAATAATTTGGAATGAGGTGAATATGGAGGGGAAAAGCATACAGGTCATTCTTGGGTATGGGTGTACAGAACATTATACATGAGAGTCATGTATGGATTGTGTTATATGGGGAGAGGGCAGGTGCATTTGGATGTAATATGTAGAGACAAACAGATAGCACACTATGGGGGGGGGGGGCAGTCGTACTTGACATTATATGTGCTTCATATAGGAAAGGGGCTACATGGAGGGGAGCAGTGTACAAGATGAAATACGGGGGTCAGATATGGAGGGTTGCACAGGTGCACGGGACGTTTTATGTGCAGTACCTGGTGTCCCGGATCAGGGCCCGCAGCTGCTCTGGGCTCAGCTCGGACAGGTACAGCTCCTCCCCGGCTTGGGACTCGGTCCTCACACTCTCCGCGTCTGTCTCCGCCATGGTTGTCAGGCCAAACAAGTCGGCGTCTCCAAGGAAAAGAATCACGTGACTCGGCGCAAGCTGCCCCTCCTCCTACAGAATACCGTTACTAGATGTGACGCTGCACTACTACCGTTACTAGATGTGACGCTGCACTACTCCACTACATCACCGCATATAACCCCTCACCCGAATATTTATAATGGGGACATTTTGCTCGATTTTCCTGTTCACGCCTGGGTGAACAACAGAGGGGAAGGCTGGGGTGTAGCAGGGTTACTACGGCCCACATACGGATCGTATTCCACGGACAGAACTCGGTAATGTGCAAAGACCCTAAGAAAGGACGATTGGGTGGTACAAAGTTAGACTTAGCAGTGATATTTGGGGTGCCGTTATGGGGTTAATACAGGATATTAGTCCTTTGGTTGGGTATAGGGCGAGGTCGCGCTTGTCGCTATTATTTTGCGCTGTTGGTTCATATTGCATAGTACCTCAACAATTTCCATCATGTGGACACCGCGCTATTATTGCCATGATTTCTTATTGCTGGCAGTCATTGCGATACTTATGCTCAACACTGGCATAAGGTGATCTTTTTAGGGCATAGAACTGTCCGAATACAGACTGGGTTTTTTTTTATAGTTTTTTGTTTTGACTTTTATTTTTATGGACACCCACTACATTTACCAAACTAAGGGGGTGTTCATATACCGTTGGTATCCGCTCAGCAGTGTCCGTGGCTATCCTACTAATATTATAAGTGTGAAAGTTTGTGTGTTTGGATGTTTGTTCCTCAATCACGCTAAAACGCCTGGACGGATTTGCGTGCAATTTTCCACAAACATAGTTTTCCCTTAGGATTGAGTCACAGGCTACTTTTGGTGCCACTAAACAACATGGCTTCCTAGCAGGAGACTCACAAAAGCAGGACTCCTAGCCCCAGCTATAGACTCACACACACCACCTGGCATTTCCTGCCTCAACCTGCCTGCACACTCCTTACTGTCACCTCAGGAGTAGCCCTCACTCTACTCACTCACATTTACATATAGCTTTCCACTATATAACACATCACATTGTCTGTATCACGACATACACAATACAACACATCACATTGTCTGACACAATACAACACATCACATTGTCTGACACAATACAACACATCACATTGTCTGTATCAGGACATACACTATACAACACATCACAACATACACAATACAACAGATCACATTGTCTGTATGACTACATACACAATACAACACATCACATTGTCTGTATCACGACATACACAATACAACACATCACATCACATTTGCTAGCCCACCAAACTTTTTAAAGCACTTTTACAGTTTCACACGTCTGTGTCCGCCCAATTCTCAAATCACCGCAGACGAAGTCGCGGGTAAAAGCTAGTTGTCCATATAAGACTTTCGCAATGGACACTAGCTGGTCCGTTTGCAATTTCCATTAATTTCTTTGTGTCCTTTAGTGTCCGTTTACAACCATGTCCGTTTCTTCAAGCGGACAAAAAAATCTTACAGGCAGGACTTTTCTGTCCGCTTGAAAAAACGGACAGCAAGTGTCCATTATTTTTTTTAACATTGAGGTCTGTGGGCAACAGACATATAACGGACAGTAAGGTAGGGTACACACGACCGTTGGTGTCTGTTCAGAAGGTGTCCACTTAAAAAAAAAAAATGGACACCTATCATAACGGACACAAACGGCTATCAGTTACTGTCCGTTATTAGAGATGAGCGAGTACATTTCGGATCAGCTGATCTGAACAGCACGCTCCATAGAAATGAATGGATGCACCTGGTACTTCCGCTTTGGCAGCGGCCGGTCGCTTAACCCCCTGCGTGCCGGCTACGTCCATTCATTTCTATGCGAGCGTGCTGTTCGGATCGGCTGATCCGAACAGTACTCGCTCATCTCTATCCGTTATATGTCCATTGCCCATAAACTTCAATGTTAAAAAAACCCAAAATGGACATGGTTGTAAATGGACACTAAAGGACACAAACGGACGCTAAAAGATACAAAATAAAATCCCATTGAAATGAATGGAAATTGCAAACAGACCAGCTAGTGTCCATTGCTAAAATTTGGTACGGACAATAGCCACAGACACTGCTGAGCGGACACCAACGGTAGTGTGAACGCCTTCTAATTGAAAGCCATTAGTTACTGTCCGTTATTTCGTGTCCATTTATTTTCTGCGCATGCTCAGAAAGCGTAAACAGCCAAAAAAACCAAAAACGGACAGTATAAAAAATGGACACTAACTGATGCTAATTGATACTAATGTGTCCTTTTTTTTTTTTAACTGATCCATTAAATGGATCAGTTAAAAAAAACGGACACATTAATATCAGCTACGCTAGGTTCACAGCTGCGTTCAGCTCTCCGTTCTGTGGTTTCCGTCTTCTGCATGCCAGAAGACGGAAAGCACAGACCGGGTGCGGCGGTGAGCGTTTTATGCTCTCCGCCACGAAACCGGATTTTTTTAATCCGGACACAGAATACTGCATGTCCGACTCTGTGTCCGGATTAAAAAACCCGGTTTCGCGGCAGAGAGCACAAAACCCTCACTGCCGCTCACGGCCGGACATCTTTCTCACCCATTCAAATGAATGGGTGAGAAAGAATCCTGCAGGTTTCCGTCTCCTGCTCTGTTTTATGCAGGAAACGGAAACCTGCAGTACGGAGAGGAGAACGCAGATGTGAACAAGCCCTCGGTGTTAGTTATTGTCTGTTACGATAGGTGTCCGTTTTTTACTTTTAAACAGACATCTTCATAACGGAATCCAACGGTAGTGTGAACCCTGCCTAAGGCTCGGAGATTCCACTGCAATGTCTTCCTGAATTCGACAGACAAAAAAGTCCTGCATGCAAAGCTTTTTCATCCGCAGGTTTCAGTTTTAAAATGACAGACACCCAACGGACACCATTATAGTCAATGGCGTCTGTCTGCTTCCTATGTCACTGCCATTTTAGCAGTCCGCCTGTCCATTGTTCTGGTCTTTCGACATACCAGAAAAATAGACAACCAATACTAATGTAAATTTAGCGTTAGGGTCCATTCAGTCAAATTTGTTTACATCTGTTTAACAGATCCTTTTAACAGATGCGAACAACAACATACACTGACATCTATGTGAACAGATGGCCATCCGTTGTTTGCAAATCTGCTACATGGATATAAAAAAAACCATGATGTGAATACAGCCTGCTATTTTTCTTTCTCTTAAGAAACTTTAAAACTAATTTCTCAGACAATATTTCTGTTCTATTGGATTCATTGATAGGTATATCTCATTTGCATCTTAGCACATTGGGGGTCATTTATCATTTGCACATTTTTGATGTACCTTTCTTTGGCATGCGCTTTTTTTATGCCTTGGGATTCCGTGCACAAGATACATCTGCATCATACATTTTGAGCAATATTCACCAAATGGAACTTGCGATTTCAATACTGTCGGGTCAGGTTTTTAGACTGCCCATGTACGGGAGAGCAGTTGTCCCTTCTGTTTTTAATAAATAAATAGGCATTTCATAAATGCATTGTAAAATGTTACTCCGGTTAAACCATATCCACTTTCTCCCCCAAAAAAGTAAAGTGACAAGCTTGATGTAAAAGCTTTTAAACCAGGCGCAGACACATGATAAATCTTGTGCACAGTGTGTAAAACTTTAAGGGGTTGTCCACAGACTGTTAATTTACTTACCTTATCTTGGTTATTGCAGCCAATGGACTGGGGGTTCTGGCCACATCAGAATCCCCAGGTCATGTAATGCTGAGTTCACACAGAGTTTTTTAGACCAGATTTTGACGCAGATTCCAGCTCCAAAAAACGCCTCCCACTGCTTTCAATGGGAGCCGTTCACTTCTTTTTTCCACTAGCATTTTTTTCCCGCTCAAGGAAAAAAAGAAGCGAGCTGCCCTATCTTGACGCAGATTCCACGGCTAAATCTGCCACAGCATCCGGAGTGCGAGACTCTCTCCTGACTAGGCCCATTCATTTGGACCTAATCCGGAGCAGAATGCCGCGACTGGATGCCGGTACACTGCATTGGCATCCAGTCACAGCTAGCCGCGGGAGGCGTTTTTTGGAGGCGGATTCTGAGGCGGCCTCTGTGTCAAAATCCGTACTAAAAAAACTCTGTGTGAACTCAGCATAATATAATTACCTGTGAGATCAGTAGTAGAGGCGGGCGGAGCAGCCACCTGTCGACGGGCCAACCCCAAAGACTAAGGGCCCCTTCACACGGCGTAAGCGCGCCGCTCATTTAGACACGTATACACTTAAGGGAGCCTTCACACGGAGTAAACGCTCCGCTCATTCTGAACGTAAAAGTCGTTCAGAATGAGTGCGTAAAAACCAGCTCCCATTGACTTGAATGGGTGCCGGCATACGAGCGCTACCCATTGAAATCAATGGGAGGCTTTTTTCCCTATTGCTTTCAATGTGATACGTGCGTATGCCGGCAACCATTCAAGTCAATGGGATCTGTTTTTTACATTGCTCACTCTGAACGAGTTTTACGTTTAGAATGAGCGAGCGTAAACTCCGTATGCAGGCTCCATTAGGGTGCATTCACACAGAATAAAGTGGCACTGATTCTGCCACGATAAATTGTGGAAGAATCAGCGCTGATAAAAAGACTCCTATTGAGTTCAATGGGTTCCTTCTTCTGCGTGGATCACATTGAACTCAATGTGTTAAAAAGCCTCCCATTGATTTCAATGTGTTCCACGCGGAAGACGGAGCCCATTGAACCCAATGGGAGTCTTTTTTATCAGCACTGATTCTGCCACGAGTTATCGTGGTAGAATCAGTGCCTCATTGCTCTGTGTGAATGCACCCTGAAGGTTACTTCAGATCACATAACTCGGGGATCATGATGTGGGTGGAACATTGGCTACAATAACCTGGGACTAGTAAGTAGATTACAAGCCCTTTAATACAAAAAGGGGAAGAATTATCCTTAAAACTACACCACAAAAAAACTACTTGCAGTTTGAAACATTTTTTGGTGAGTTTTTCTAATTTTGCAAGTGAAACAAATTTTATTAACCCGTTCCACCTGGGAAATACTGTCAACATTAATTTGTGAAATAGTTCATCAGTGGGAAGGAATCCTTGCCAGATTTTGGCAGTACTGTAATAAGGGCCATTAGTGTATATCTTACATTTGCAATTAACGGGATAAAGGGAGAATCCACAGTGATTCCTAGACCTCATTCTCACAACTGTGTTCAGTGTACGGGTCAGTGAAAATGGCATGGGGATGACACGTATTGGTATGCATGTGTTATTCGTTCTCCTCATACATTGAAGAGAATGAAACAAGCCACAAATATGGATATAAGTATAAGACCTGCTTTAGATTTTACAGCTCTTCACTACAGACCAGACACACAGCCGCAAAAACTACAGTTGAGTTGTGTGTGTCGTGTTTTATTTTATATTTGTCCTTGTTCAGACTGTTTTTTTTTGTTTGTTTGTTTGTTTGTTTTTTTGTTTTTTTTTGGGGGGGGTAATTATTTCTTGCTATTTTTTTCCCCTAGAATTTTCCACCCTCCCTCTTTTTTCCTTCTCTAATTTTTCTTGTATTTTGTATAGCTTAGCTTATTTTGCTGTTTGTATTACAAAACTTAATAAAAATTATAGTCTAAAAAAACTAAAGCTGAGTGTCCGTACCTTGATCAGCAATTGGGATAATAGGGAGGATACCTGAAATATTTTTGTGATATTTTTTTTTAGTGGGAACCACTTCTGATGGAAACACTGCACATCATATATTTCAATGCTTTCTGCTGCCCTGGGAGAGATGTCAAGTCAAGAGTAGTTTATCAAGAAGTTACTTATAGTAGAGTGAACATTCTTTGAGTACAGGTTAAATTGTCATTAAAGGGGTTGTGCAGTTTATTAGAAAACATGGCTGCTTTCTCGGGAAGAGGACTTTTCTTTCTGCCGGTTTCAGTATAAAACCCACTGAGGGTAATAGCTTTTTTCTTTCTTTTTTTTTTTTTTTTTTTTACTGGACAGGACCCCATGCAGACCTGGACAACAGAGAGACCAACGCGAATGAGAACCTAGTCAGCCTTAAAAGCCGATTCTGTACATAGAAACATGAGTCACTGGGATGCTTGAATTCCATCCCAGAGTCTCTGCTGTAAACCTGCCCAATCTACACTGACAAAGGTTCCTCTGGCTTGAAAACATCAGTGCTGGTGCTGCTCTGTTTCCCCCTTTAGTGCTGTCATGTACAGCGAGCTGAAGTTCCGTGTAATCCAGCACATGTACATGACCAGAGAAGATAGAACCAAAGTGCATGAGCAGAGGGGTGCCAGCACTGACATTTTCAAGCCGCCAGAGGAATGTCAATAATAGTGCACTGGTCAGATTTATGGCGTTGGCACATTGTAATGTCTCATATTGTCTGTTCATGTGTCCTCTGATTTGTAAAGTGCCATGGGATATGTTCGTGCTTTATAAATAAAATTACTATTATTATTGACTTTGGCACAGGTACTTATAGAGGACCTTTCACCAGCTCTACCAACTCCAGTTAATTGCAGCCTTCAACAGACACTACTCCACTGATTTTGGCACAATTGGATTTTTTTTGTAGCCCCACCACCACCACTCTCAAGCAATGATTTCTGCACATTTCAGCTCAATTAAGCTTTCTACTGTCAGGTAGGCAGTCCTGGGCTGATGCAGAGAGACAGGCAGTGCCGGATTTACCAATAGGCTAACTAGGCTTCAGCCTAGGGCATCAAGATCAAGAGGGTCCTACATTCAAATTGTTAGTAAAATCAAAATTACAGTAATCTAAAAGCAGTGAACACTAAAACACAGCCGAAAATAAGGAGAAATTCTACGCATATGACTAAGGGAGCGTTCACACTACCGTCGGTGTCCGACATGTAGTGTCCGCTCAAAATCTGTCACGGACACTAGCTGTGTCCGTGACACCTGTCATTTATTTCAATGGGCATCGGGTGCGTTGTTTTGCACTCCGTGCCCGTCCTTTCCTGTCCGCAAGTGAAGATGTCCGACTTCTCAAGCGGACAGAGGAACCCTGCATGAACAGGTGCTCCTGTTCCGTCGGGAAGGGGTTAATAGCAGCACTGCAGACATCCTATATTCAGCTAGGCTGAATTCCACGTGGGGAAAAAATCTGAGTCCTCAAGCTCAGGGAAGGGGCAGACAGACAACCAAAACACCCCCTTCCCTTTACCAGCACCCAGCAACTACTGCACCCAAAAACTCCGACCATTTTAATTTTTGAAATTTTCCAGTAGCTGCCGCATTTCCCCCACTAGGCTTATACTTGAGTCAATAAGTTTTTCCAGTTTTTTGTGGTAAAATTAGGGATCTCGGCTTATTTTCAGGTCGGCTTATACTCGAGTATATACGGTAATTCATACTTAAACTTTAAATGCGAATTATTATGAAATAATTTTATCTATATTGAATTTGGTTTAATCTTCAATGTATTGAATATATTTAATTTAACCACTTCCGGACCGCCTGTAGACTATAAACGTCAGCTGCATGGAGATTGTGCAGCTGCTGAAGCTGGGAGCCGACTGTAACTTCAGCCGGAGCTCCCAGAGAGAAGACAGGGAAGGTTTATTCCCTTCCCTGCCTTCTCGATCACTGTATATATGGTGCTGAGAATAAATGTCCAAATAAGTGTTCTCGACTTTTTTATTTTATTTATTAAACGTGTCACATTTTTTATAAAGGTTAGTACCAATAACAACATGTTTCATTTAACATATTGATATATAACACAGTAATGATGTATTTTATTATCTCTCATGTCATTTACAAACTTAAAAATGGGAGGTGAAAGGGCCTCATAAGTGGAATAGCCTAGGGCCTCTTTTCATCTAAATCTGGCACTGGAGACAGGGACTACCCACATGATAGCAGAGAGCATAATTTCTACTGAAACTAACAGTAATTATAACATGGAAACGGTTTGGTCTACAGAAAAAATACCAGCTGCACCAGAATCAGTGGAGCAGCGCTTATTGAAGGATGCAAAGAGTTGGAATTGTCGTAGGTACTGAAAGGTCCTCTTTATGTACAGAGTGGGGCTTTTATGTCAAGATCACTGTCGCTGGGGTGTGAAGAACACCCCCTGAAAACTTTAGCTGAGTTCAGCGCACTGTCGGCTTTCTAATGGTATATAAAATCACACATTGAGGTGGACATGAAAGGCACTCTTTAAAGCAATGTCAGTTTTTGATGGTGCATTTGATATACAATTTGGTTGTGCTTATGCAGGACAGTTATACCCTAGATTCATATCTGCTTCATGCGTATGCCGACACCCATAGAAATCAATGGGATCTGTTTTAACGCCGCTCAATCTGAATGAGTTTTACGTTCAGAATGAGCGAGCGTTTACTCCGTGTGAAGGCTCCCGAAAGATGTATCCGATTATCTTTCAATATCAGCCTCTATGATAAATCTGACACATTAGAAAACTGTCTCATCTAAGGAGGGAAATGGCTTTTCCTGCACCAGCCTTAAAGGGGTTGTCCCATCACAAGGATCCTATCTTACTGCTTGTTAACGTGGATGTAAGACTTTTCCTAAATACACTGCTTCAGTAAAACTGCTTTGTTTGTCCACTATATTACTTTATTCATTTCTCTGTTGACACATCCTTATGACTTATCTGGTCAAAAGTCAAGTGATGTATCTGCTGCTCTGAGGGGGGAGGGGCTAAGATAAGATAAGATAATCCTTTAATAGTCCCACAGTGGGGAAATTTCAGTATGTTACAGCTGCAAAGTAATACAGATACAGGATAATACACAGTAATATATTACAGCAGGAGACACATATGCTGAGAAAGATATACTAGGAGTCCATAGCAGCTAAAGAAACAGAGAAAAAAGAAGGAGGACATTCATAATCATTAGTTCTCTGTGCGGAGTGATCTTCGCTTGGTCTGATGTAGATTATACAGCCTGATCGCGGTTGGAAGGAAGGACTTGCGATAGCGCTCCTTCTCACACTTGGGGTGAAGCAGACGGTCACTTACAGTGCTGCCAAGTCTCATCAGGGTCCCATGCATGGGGTGGGATTTGTTCTCCCGCATGTAGGTCACCACAGACAGTATCCGTCTGTCACCCACCACCTGTACTGGGTCCAAGGGGCTCCCCAGGACAGAGCTGGCCCTTCTGATCAGCCTGTCAAGTCTATTTCTGTCCCTGGTTGATATACTGCTCCCCCAGCAGGCTACACCGAAAAAGATAGCTGAAGCAACCACCGAGTTGAAAAAGGCCCTAAGAAGTGTCCCCTGGACTCCGAAGGCCCTCAGCCTCCTGAGCAGGTAGAGTCTGATATTCCGGAGGAGCGGAATAGCAGCATCGCTCCTGCCGCTGCTGGCTTCATGCAGGGCAGGAGCGTAGCGATGTTGCAGGCACCGGTGCCGGCGTCTACACTCCCCGGCATCCTCCTCTCTATTACAGCGGATGCTGGGTCTGTATTACATTGTGAAGGCTGTACATCCGATGCCTAGCTGCATCGGCAGCGCACACGCAGGGTCAGCGGCATAGAAGCGACGACTTCTCGCCGCTGGCTTTGCATATGTAACCTCGCCCACCAATGACTCAACAGAGCCGGAAGACAGAAGAATTTACAGCAGCGAAGATTAGCGAGTATGCGACGTGGGAATACCCCTTTAATCAGTTCCTCTTTTTCTGAAGTGGACATGAAATGTGCCATCACGCCACTTTTCTATGATGTGACCTGCACATAAAGTGCCACATCAAGGGCTTGGCGAATGCAGACGCATGCTTCGGGCCTGGGAGTTTTGCCCACTCGTCTGGAAAACGGGAAATCAGCCCTTTTTGTGGAAGCCTCCTGGACGTTTTGGAAGAGCTGACAAGTATGGTTAAGAGGCTTTAGTCTGTTAATAATTTTGGCGCATCCTAGAAGGTCTTGTGCAGCAGAATTGAAATCTACAGCAACTAGGGACTGAAGTAGATTTGAGTTATAACTTGCACCACCTTGATCCTGGCCCTGCTCACTTTCAAAAAAGTGGTGAGGGCAACAAAAAAAGTCACATTTTGGGGCGCAAAACAACCATGTCTCATAAAATGCTTGGTGTGATCACTTTATTTAACCACTTCCGGACCGCCCATAGACTATATATGTCCGGGAAGTGGTTGCCTAGTTCTGCCAGGACGTACCTGTACATCCACCAGAACACAGCAGCTGCACGGAGATCGTGTAGCTGCTTTCACTAGAAGCCGGCTGTAACTTCAGCCAGAGCTCCTACAGAGAAGACAGGGCAGATTTATTACCTCCCCTGCCTTCTCGATCGCTGTGTATACAGCGCTCAATGAGCGCTGTATACACGGCTATGGACGCAGCCATAAATCAGCTGCCCTCTGACCCGGCAGACACGTGATCCGCTGGGAGCAGTGTCCTGCCAGAGCTGCTGGGTCCTACAGGACTCAGATCAGCTCTGCATACTGTGTATACAGTGTGCAGGAGTCTATTCCTCCTGTAACTGAGGTTAAATGTACCAGCCCCAGTTATAGGAGAAATCAGCCTCAAGTACAAAAAAAAAAAGTGATCAGATGTCCCCAAAGGTCTCTTATCACCTTATGGGGACACAATCTGGAAAATCTTAAAAAATGTAAATAAAATAATAATAAAAAATAAATAAATAATACGCTAATAAAACGCTGTTATTAAAGGTTATAGCCCCGCCCCCGACGACACCATACAAAATAAAAATTACCGTAGCGGAGAGGAAAAACTATTTTATAAAGTTTTTCAGTGACACTTTGTGTTATTAAATAAAAAAAATTATAAATTGAAAACCAGACACAATTTCCCTCCTATTTTGTTTATATTTTCCTGGATATAACAAAAATTAAAACACATTTGAAAATAAAAATAACAGGTACTATTCCGTTATCGGGCCAGCAGCAGCGCAGTTCAGCAGCAGCTTTCGGGACAGCAGTTCAGCAGCGGGAATTACAATGACATCCGAGGACTGCTGGCCCGATGCTTGTGCCCAGTAACCAGTACATCGATGACCCCCCTCCCCCATCCTTCTCCTCCTGCCAGTGCTGCCCCCCAGCTCTCCTTACATCTTCCCCGTACCCTCTCCCCGCCACACGACTAGGCCTCACCTCAGCGCTAGTACCGAGACCGAAAGGAAAGACACCGGGGCTCAATCCAGGCCCTGACAAGAAACACGCCGACTATAGGAACGGTGAGCTACAGCGAGCCGGAGGGACAAACTTTCTGCAGCGTCCGGCGGCTATCTAGTAGCATTCATTGCTCAAGATTTACGGTGAGGCCTATTACAGGGAGAGGGTACGGGGCAGATGTAAGAAGAGCTGGGGGGCAGCACTGGAAGGAAGAGGAGGATGAGGGCATCGATCGATGTACTGCCTACTACACACAAGCACAGCCTCTATCATCGGGCCAGCATCGGCTTAGTCATGTGGCGGGGAGAGGGTACGGGGTAGATGTAAGGAGAGCTGGGGGGCAGCACTGGAAGGAGGAGGAGATGGAGGGGGGGTCATTGATGTACTGGCTACTGGGCACAAGCATCGGGCCAGCAGTCCTCGGATGTCATTGTAATTCCCGCTGCTGAACTGAACTGCTGTCCCGAAAGCTGGTGCTGAAATGCGCTGCTGCTGGCCCGATAACGGAATAGTACCAAATAACATTAAAATAAAGCCCTATGTGTCCCCGAAAAAAGACGCAAAAATTAGTTGACTAAGATATACGAGAAAAAATTTACAGACCTCAAAACCGCACATACATAATAAACCTAAAATGTGTCTGGTCCTGGACCACAAATTGGCCCGGTACTGAAGTGGTTAAGGAGTTTTCTAGGCCCAAATGGAGTTTTCATACTAATGACCTATCCTCCAGAAGCTGAACACAGAGCACATGCTATCTGCCACTTTTCAAATAATGGCAATGGTGCTGTAGCCTCCTCCAACTGTGTCCGTGCCAAAAAAAACCCCCAAAAAACGGAGAGGCTGCATACGGACACCAGCGCTTTGTTTTAAAATCTCATTGAATTGAATGCATTTTAAAACTGATTGCCGGCAAGCCGTCTCCAAGCAGATTTTCCTGGCTTTTCAGCGGAATCGTAAAGGGCAGACAGCAGTGCAAGTGTGAACACCCCCCTACATGTGCTCCCCATGCTCCACAGCGTTTTCACGCCTGAAGGTTCCCAGAACAGCTGATCTGTGGAGGGCCAGGGTGTCAGAAACCGACAGATCACATATTGATGACTTATACTGTGGAAATCCATATGGTGCCAGAAAATCCAAAAGTAAATCTGCCCCTATGTTTCTGTGCTCAGGAGAGCAGAGAAAATGGGCACAGACCAGGCTTTTTGTCTGATGGGTATTTCTGAATAAGTGGCAGAGCAGCCTGTAACGTAACACATACAGACATTTGCTGCGGAGTAAAGATGGTTGACAATCCTCCATAAATATATTTTTTTTGCTTGTTTTTATTCCCTCCAACCACTAGGTGTCGCTGTAATTTGAAGGCACAACTAGTTCACTCCTCCCCTTCAGTCCCGGAAGCCCCTGATCCCGGCCCGGCCTGGCGGTGCTGTGTGCGGCCGCCCCTCTCTTTCTGCGAGCGGCTTCCCGCCGCCTCCCTAGCCCGGGGCTGCGGGGCCTGACCTCCAGACCCCCAGCAGCTATGCCGGGTCCGCAGGCCGGGAGCAGAGCCCGCGTTTATGCCGACGTGAACAGTCTGAGGAGCCGCGAATACTGGGACTATGAAGCGCACGTCCCTAACTGGGGGTAACTAAGGCGGACGAAAGGGAAAGATAGGAGAGGGAAAAAGAGGGATGTATTGGGCGGAGGGGGTGATAAAAAGGGGACAGAGGGGACGAGGGATCATGAAGGGGAGGAGTATTGAGGGGTATAGGGGGATGATGAGGGGGCGGAGGATGGTAAAGAATGAAGGTGGTGATGCTGAGGAGTAGGAGGGGGCAGCATAGGCTAGAGGTGTGTTGGGGGGGGGGCGACTGGTAATCCTAGTGAAGGTATTTTACTAAAATTGAAGGGGGGAGTGACTGATACAAGTTATTCTAAATCACAGCTCTGGCCACAACTGAGAGGAATGAGAATGTCAGCTTATGGAAAGGGGGTGCATGCTCTAGTCATCTCTCTGATGGGGAGGGGGGTGCACACATATCTGCTCTCAAGGAGGAGGAAGAAGTGCACACTAATCTGTTTTTCAGAGGGAGGGGCACTGTCAGCTGTCTGCATACAGATGGTGGCTGCTGAGAGGGCTACAGGACTGTGGGTGCATTAGGTCCTTAATTCCAGACAGGCTCCCCCAATCTTCACCTCCTTTGTTGTGTTGTTGGGACAGAAACCAGGAGGATTATCAGCTGGTGCGGAAACTTGGCCGTGGCAAGTACAGTGAGGTGTTTGAGGCGATCAACATCACCAATAATGAGAGGGTGGTGGTGAAGATTCTAAAGGTTGGTCTCTCCATCTAACACACTTTCTTATCTACCTCAAGTGTTTATTCTTCTTTGGGCTTCCTTACACTACTTACATCCTTTTTCTCTCCTCCTTACCCCCTTAGTGTCCCTTTTCTCCAGTCCCCTAGCCTCTGCGTCCCTCTTCTCCAACCCCGCCTTAGGCGTTTTTATCTTCCTTTTTTTCCATGGCCTCCTTTCTTCCTCCCCAGTAGCATCCATATTCACTCTTCCCATTTATACTTAATTTTTCAGCCTGTAAAGAAAAAGAAGATAAAGAGAGAGGTAAAGATTCTGGAGAACCTGCGTGGAGGCACCAACATCATCCGCCTGCTGGATACCATTAAAGATCCAGTGGTGAGTCTTGAGCTCTTTATTTTGATGTATCATTATGTGATCTTTATCCTTGGCCATATGTTAATCACCTAAAGGTAAAAATATCTTCACTTTTAGCCATAAAGTAATATGAAGGAGGTTTATGCAGGTAGAAATTTGGCTAATAGGCACACACTGTCAAGACCACTGGGATGTTGCAGTGATAGACTGTGTAGATATTTGAAGAGTATTATTGGGGTTGCAGTCTAATACCTCCATTTTTCTCCTATAGTCCAAGACTCCAGCTCTGGTGTTTGAATATATTAATAATACAGACTTCAAGGTGAGTAGATTTCATTAGGAGGAGGGGAGGGGATGGAGTGTGTTCCTCACTGACTCTATCTTTTGTATTTTGCAGCAACTGTACCAGATCCTGACAGACTATGATATCCGTTATTACATGTATGAGCTGCTGAAAGTACGTGAAAATGATTATGGAGGGGATCTGTATGTATAAGGGGTGGAGGGTAGTGGAAGGGACAGCTTTCCTATGGTCTTTCCTCTCTGTATATTGGGGGAGGTGCTGTCTGTGGTCAATCCTGTTTGTCTATATTGATATTTCTGGACTCTTACTCACTTTGCGTGTGCCCTTACCTTTAAAGTATAGTCACCGGGAAAACTTAGTTCAAGTTAAACGGACTCCTAGATCTCTATTATAGGAACAAGACCAAAAGACTGTTCTTTTAGCTTTTATTTGGACGTGCCTTGTTTGGTACCATTCTCTTTAAAACCGTCATAGCACGTGAACAAGCACTGCTTCTTCTTCACATGACTATAATGTCACAGCCATTTGTCACATGGTCTTTATGTATATGGGTATCATCTGTCATGATGACAAACATAATACACTGCAATACGTTACTATTGCGGTCTTTTATCAGTGGTCAGTGCCTCTTATGCCATACTGGAACTAAATAAGTTGGCTGTAGGGCCTGTAGAGTGTTGGCCTGGCGCTGGTTCTCCAGCTCAGCTCTCTTTGACTTCAATGGGAGCTGAGCTGCACTATTGAGCCTGGTCACTGTACAGGGCCTGAATCCAACTGCTTTTGGCTTTGTCTGTGTATAGAGAATATGAAGCCCATACTAATTCTTTCTAAATCCTTCAAAGAAAGAGTTATCCTGCAAAAAAAACAAGATACATCAATGGGTAAATAATGGTATGCCTTTTTGATTTTCTTGGCTACAATCTCTGCATCCTTAACCATTTTACTGATGATACCAAGATATGTAGTACAGTGCAGCCTATTGTGGATGTCCACACATTACGAGCCAACTTGGACATACTGGGTATCCACTTGGGAAATAAAGTTTAATGTGATTAAATGTAAAGTTATGCATCTGGGTAAAAGTAATCTGCATGTGACATGTCCTAGGGGGAATCAAGAGTAATTGGTAGAGGAGCACTTGGGTCTACTTGTGGACCGAAGATTGACATTGTGCTACTATTTATCTCCTTGTCTACATCTGCCTTACTATTACGGAAGATGCAGGATCTTTAAAGAGGACCTTTGATGGGTTTGGGCACAGGCAGTTTTATATACTGGTAGAAAGCCGACAGTGCGCTGAATTCAGTGCACTGTCAGCTTTCATGATCTGTGCCCTGGGTGAAGAGCTATCAGTGCCGGTACTGTAACTTTTCACAGTCAGAAGGGCGTTCCTGACAGTCTGTTAGGAACGTCCTTCTTCACAGCAGCGCCTATAGCGCTGTACAGTGTGAGCGAGGAGGAACACCTCCTTCTCCTCCTGATAATACTCGTCTATGGACGAGTACTGTGAGCAGAGGGAGGGGGCGTTCCTCCACGTTCACACTGTACAGCGCGATAGGCGCTGCTGTGGAGAAGGACGTTCCTGACAGACTGTCAGGAACGCCCTTCTGACTGTGAAAAGCTACGGTACCGGCACCGATAGATCTTCACCCGGGGCACAGATCATGAAAGCCGACAGTGCGCTGCATTCAACCCATCAAAGGTCCGCTTTAAAGGGATTCTATCATTAAAATCACATTTTTTTCTTGATCACACGTAGGAATAGCCTTAAGAAAGGATATTCTTCTTCTACCTTTAGATGTCCTCCCTGCACCGCCGTTTGGTAGAAATCCTGGTTTTCGTCTGTATGTAAATGAGTTCTCTTGCAGCACTGAGGGTGGTCCCCAGCGCTCAAACGGCACTGGGGCGTCCCCAATGCTGCAAGAGAAATCTCCAGTGCCGCCTCCATCTTCTTCAGGAACGGCCTCTCCCAGCGTCTTCTTCCATCCTGGGTTTCAATTTTCTAGGCTTGCGCAGTCTGCTCTGCCATCGGGCCTCCAGCATAGCCGACTGCGCATGCCTGGCAGCCATAAGAAAATGGCCGCTCACATAGCTTACTGTGTAATCGGCCATTTTCTTGTGGCTGCCCTGCATGCACAGTCTGCTCTGCTGGAGGCTTGATGACAGAGCTGAATATAAGTGATTAATACAAACTATAGTTCATCCTGCAAGAAGTATGCCCTTTCCCATCCTGATAACTCAGTATATGGCAATGCAAAACATTTTTTTGTAGTGCATGTGTGTAAAATTATTACATTGAAAAAAAACTATAGATACTGAGATCATTGATACCTCAGAGTGAGTGACGCAAAAAAAAAAATCCCCTAAAATTGCAGAATTGCTACCACAAGATTAAAATATATGATTTGTCCCAGATGTCAGACCCTCGCAGGTAGGCCGTTAATATTTGGAAGTCAATAACCCCTTTTAAGTCCCAAGTTTGCTTGCCCTTTCACACACTTGCTTGCCTTTTCACATTCCTTTCAGCCAAGCACCAAGGCACCAATATCTCCAGCACCGGGATACATACTGGGAAAGCCAAAATTCTCCAAGCAAATTATAGTAAAGTGCTCATTGCCCTGAGAACTAAACTGCACTGGGGCTGGTTTATTGATGTTTTTTGTGCAGCAGATTCCCTTTAAGTGGACCAAAGGTTAAATATGTGGGGTGATGCAATATGATAAGAGCCTACATAGTCCTAATGGGTGCAGTTGGGATCTCCAGGAGCAGAGGATTAGCATCTCCTTATGAGTTTTGTGCTCCTTCTTGCAGGCTCTGGATTACTGCCACAGTCAGGGTGTGATGCACAGAGATGTGAAACCGCACAATGTCATGATTGATCACCAGCAAAAGAAGGTGGGTAGTGTGACTGTTTCTAAGTCCTTCCCAGTATCAGCTTCCACATCACAACTGTAGGAGAAACCCAAGTAAAACTTTTTGTTGAATCCAATAAGAGAGATTGAAGAGCTGCTGCTGCATGTCATCCGCAGCAAAGTGAAGACTGATGCTGATAATGTGTACATGAGTGACAGAAGGGGGATTTAACCAGTTGTAGATTGTTTTTTCCATTTGGCGGTCACACACACTGCTATCTTGAATCTTTGTCAGTATAAACAGTAGCTTCTTGGTAATGGTAGCTTTGTGATCATTGTGTTCTCTAGAGTCTCATAGAAAACTTCACCAAATGTCACCATCTTCTACTACTACTATTACCTGAGAATTGTAAGGGTGTACCCCTTTTTTTAACAGTTTCCCCCCCCCTTCCCTCCCTTCTAGTTCTTGTGTCCCCCTTTACTTTTTGCCTGTTATCAATTGATTCTTCCCATTTTCTCTTATTTACTTAACTATGCCAGGTGCCACATGTTGCCCACAACTATCTTTTTGTTGTCATGTACTACGATTGGATTTATGTAGTTTTGGTTTTGTACTACTTGAAAACCTTTTATAAAAATTACAATTAAAGAAAAAAAAAAAATTCTATGGGTTGTATGACCAAATGCCATTCAGTTTGACATTTACCCTTTTTATGTTCTGCAGCTTCGGCTTATAGACTGGGGATTGGCAGAGTTCTATCACCCAGCCCAGGAGTACAACGTGCGTGTCGCCTCACGATACTTCAAGGGTCCGGAGCTGTTGGTCGATTATCAGGTAATGAAAATCTGACCTATATCTTTGCTTATGTAATGCTTATCAATGACATGGATGAAACTTACTGTGCTCTGCAGATGTATGACTACAGCCTGGACATGTGGAGCCTTGGGTGTATGCTGGCCAGTATGATCTTCCGTAAGGAACCATTTTTCCACGGTCAAGACAATTATGACCAGGTAATGATCTTGGGGAATAGGGGTGGGCATCTCAAGGAACTGCTGTCTCTGGTTGTGCACTCTTCACATTATAAGTATACACAGCTTGGAGAAGCAAGTAAATGATAACTGGTTTGTTTCTGCAGCTGGTGCGCATTGCCAAGGTCTTGGGCACTGATGACCTGTATGGATACCTGAAGAAATACCACATAGAGCTGGACCCTCACTTCAATGACATCTTGGGACAGTAAGTAGAAAGTTTGTCTCTGGTCACAGCCCAATTGTGTCACTGTTGTGGGTATGCAATACTATTAATGCTCTTCACTTTCCTTAGACATTCTCGAAAGCGCTGGGAGAATTTCCTGCACAGTGAGAATCGGCACCTTGTCAGTGCAGAGGCTCTGGACATGTTGGACAAGTTATTGCGCTATGACCATCAGCAGAGACTGACTGCACGGGAAGCCATGGAGCATCCTTATTTCTGTGAGTTCTGGTTCTGTTTTCCAAGCAAATTATAGTAAAGTGCTCACTGCCCTGAGAACTAAACTGTACTGGGGCTGGTTTATTGATGTTTTTGGGGCAGCAGTGTACCAGTGAGTTCTGGTACAAAATGGCGCTGTGCTCTGGTGAAGTGGAGGGTACGGGCAGCCGGTGATCACGTCAAACATGTCAGATACCCTCCTGTATTACCATGTCCTTTTTTTTCCTTCTCAGATCCAGTGGTAAAGGAGCAGCCGGGGGCTCAAACAGACAGTAATCTGCTCCCTGGAAGCCTCTCCACAGCGCGATGAGAACTGGGGATTGTGGGTAATTATCCACTTGTTACAGAACATTCTCCATCCCCTCAAACTTTTTTTTTTTTTTTAAATGGATGTACGGTTGGGAAGACAGGTGTAGGGTAACACACCTTCTCCTTTATGCATATTGCTTTTTACAATAAATAAACTAATACGCTAAATCTTTGGGGACTTTGTTTCATATGCAGGTATGTGAAGGAGAAAGAAAGTGTACAACAAGTATGCTACCTATAGCAGCTAGTTTGATTTCAGTGAGTGGGTTCTGATGCAGTACTAAAAGAATTAGCCTGGCAGAGGCCCCCACCCTTCACAGGGCAGTGCTGGGCTTCTCAGTGCATGGAGGGCTGTGTATCAGGACAAAACTGATGCATGCAGTGCATGAGGGCGTATAGTATGTGTTGTTTTATAGAGGAGAGAAGACTGTGTTTGGATGTGTGCACACGTGCCCGCACACTCACTTAATATGTACTGTACCCTGGATCGGTCCACACACTGCATAGGATGGAATGCCTCTTGTAGCACAATGCATGTTACAGGGTTCCTGTTGAAGTTGTACGTGGGCTACGGATAATTTTTTTTGATGGCACACAAGTGGCAGCAGATTCTGACTTCAAACCTTTAGTCCACTGGACTGTTCTTTCTGCTATCAGCTTACTTCTTGGCATCTTATTCAAAACTGGACTTAGTGTATCCCACTGTTACATTATTTTGCTATCAGTGCCAACTACTTGGTGAGAATGGCAAGGCATCCTTGGTTGTTTCCGTGAGTATAAGGAATACAGGCAGAGTAAAACTGTTATGAGCAAGACTGGAAATCCTGTTTGGATGCTTTTTAAAGTATCTAACTGTATTTCTGCTCCATCATAGGAACAGAAAAATAGAATAGTCACTAAAGATGGACTTGATCTATAACGGATACTTAGCCCAGCAAATGCCACTTAATGGTCTGCCTGCTTTCTATTTTGATTTCTGTCATTTGCCTGAACAAGAAAGCAAAGCCTTCTCTTGAAATGGAGGCTCTTTGATTCAACCTCCTCTGCACATGTGAGCGTAGCCTCAACATGTATACTTGAATATACAGCCCTATTGGCATGGAGTAAATGAACCTACTTTTAGGGCCCTTTCACAGGGCCAGTGTTTTGTATTACACTATTAACCCCTTCATGCTGCAGCCAAAGGTCCCAGCCAATGACAGGTTTGGCTCAGAGCTGGGACTCTTAAGCAGTAACTGGTAGTCACATTTTCAGTTCAGTCTCCAAAGCATGAAAGTCTGACAGAGCTGTGATCTCATCTCCAAGAAAGCACAGTTCCTTCACACAGGGAGCTGTTCAGCCGGAGTGCAGACTGAATTCTCTAATCTGGAGACAGAAGCATCATAAACTGATCTTGGAGGTAGATCCGTCCTCTGCTGTGGGAAAGGTGGAATTGTGGAAAGATTTGCAGCAGTGTTGGAAAGTTTTATTTGGGTAGACTGCTGCTTCCAAGGAGGAGACTGTACCTGCCATTAGGAGTGGAGAAGTTTGATGAGCAATGCTGTTATCGGTTATGTTTGGCGCTTCTGCTTGGGTATCTTGTGCTGCCTAGCGGTATTTGTTTAGCATGGATGGGCTGACATTTGCTGCACTGTGGTGTCTGGCATGTTCAGGGAAGTATTTTGTGCTATACTGTGGTATTTACCGTATATACTCGAGTATAAGCTGAGGCCCCTAATTTTACCACAAAAAACTGGGAAAACTTTTGGACTCGAGTATAAGCCTAGGGGGGAAATGCAGCAGCTACTGGAAAATTTCAAAAATTAAAATGGAGTTTTGGGATGCAGTAGTTGCTGGGAAAGGGGAGGGGGTGTTTTGGTTGTCTGTCTGCCCCTTCCCTGAGGACTGCTTTTTCTTCCCCCACTTGGAATTCAGCCTAGCTGAATATAGGGTATTTGCAGTGCTCCTATTAACCCCTCCCCGACAGAACAGGAGCACTGCAGATACCCTATATTCAGTAGACCGGGCACTTTCAGACACAGGGATACCTAATGTGTATGTGTTTCATAGTCATTCTCTACTTTTGTATGTATTCTAGGGAAAGGAGTAATTTAGAACTTTTATTTTTTAATTGTTTTTAAATCTTTTTATTTTTTTTACACTATTTCATGAGAGATTCTATACATTAATATTGTGGCTGGTCATAGACACCCCCCCCCCGCCTACTCTAACATATATAATTTGCTATTTTGTGCTGTAATGTGGAATTTGGTTGCTACTGCTAAGGGTATTGTATGTACAGCACAGTGGCATTTGAAAACTCATACAGAATTTTCTTGGTCCATATGATTTCTTGTGTGTGTGGTCAGCTTTACAGATAGGCTGGACAACAATGAAGCAGTCAGTCTCTCAGGCATATTAATCCTCCACCTACAATTCTAATGAGGTTACCTTTTGAAGACTTTCATCTCTCTCTGCATCAAAGGACAATATTTTATCTTTTCCATGAATATTAATTAAAAACTTTTCTGATAGAAGTGTCCCTTGGTGCATAATTGTGTAAATGTGCATTGGAGAATGCACTTATAGATGTTTGCTTCAGCTACCAATATAACTGCACTTTCAGAGAGGTTGGCCTTGCAGCTTAGCATCTTCTGAGGGCGATGAGAAACGCCCCCTGATGGTACACTTCTGTAGTCTTGTACTGTGAAGGAGGGTATTCTGCACTGCACTGCAATGACACTGGGCTGTGAGGCTGGCCCCTTTGACAGTTTCGGCTACTGATATTTCTGCACTAATGGCCCTGGTATCTCTGGAATTGGGGCAGATGGCCACAAAACTGAAGATGACATCAATTCAGCACATTCTCAGCTTTGCAACATTATATAAAATGCCATATCTAAAAGGTCCTCTATTTAACATGATGGCGGTTACATGGGTTTAGAAGGAGAGCTATTATTTAGGCAGCCCAGCTGTAGCTGACAGGCAGACTTCATCCGCAACAGCCGGGAGAGTGATGACATTTATACCAGCTGTTTAACCCCTTAGGTGCTGCAGTCAGTAATGTTTTTCAGTGAAACTGATAGCCCTATTGCCCACCCCCTTCCCCCCGCAATATGATCACTGGATGCTGATGGTTTGCTATGACAACCAGGGACCTAGCAATGGCCCCCATGGCTGCTATAAGCAGCTCTTAATAGAGTGTCTCTGACAGTTTTACAACAGGCCTAATACATACTAGTGGTCAAACCACAAGGGTAAAGTGCCCTAGGGGGACTGGGAAAAAAAAAATGTAATGTTTAAAAAAAAAAAAAAAAATTAAAGACCCCCCCCCCCCCCCTTTCTTGTCTAAATTTTCCTTTCTTTTCAAGAATAAAAAAAAGTAACACATATTTGCTATTGCCACTTCTGTAATAACCTGGGATATAGAATATTGTTCTTATATATCACATGGCTAAATGCCATAGAAATGAAGATGCTTTCTTTCTATCGCTGAGTTATGAGGAACGCCCCCTCTAACAGTACATGGCTATGTTCGAGTACAGTCGGAGGGACATTCCTCACAGCCAAGCAATGACAGTAGAGAGATATCAGTGCCGAACTTGATGGCACCAATATCAGCACCAGGGCACATACCAAGAAAGCCACACAATGAGGACATGAAAGGTCCTCTTTAAGGTCCTTAAATGGTTAAAGCTACAGGCGCTGTCTGTTGCAAGTTTGGGGGGTTCTCGATGTTGGTGTACTGAGTCAGTGCATTTGCCCCTTATCTCTCCTGACCAGCTTCTTCTCATTTGCAGGACACCGCTGCTGATGTCGTCCGGTTTTCGTGGGCGGAGCCAGGCATATGTACTGGAGCACTTCCTGGTTTTAGCTGCAGTGGATGTGGACATTATGACCCAGCAGCACCAGAACCCAGTTCCCTTATTTTACTGAGATGATGGACAGGTCAGAGTCCTGAGCGATACCTGGAGGCCCAGTCTCTGCCCTCCCCCACCCCATGTTGTGTCCGAGGATGGGAAGCTTCTGTGTACCTGGATTTAACCCTTTGCCTTCTGGACAGAGCTTCCTTGTAGGGTTGTCAGGTCAAATCAGGGTGAGCTGGACCCAGCTGTAGATAGCAGTGGAGTTGGGGTCTCCTGACCCCCCCATTCCTGTGATGTTACAAGGTTGAGCCACCTCTCCTGAAGCAGCAATATTCCTTCCTTCCCTATCATTGCTTCTCATGTTTTTGGTTGTTTTTTTTGTTTTTTGTTTTTTTTTAATTGACCAATACCCAGGGATGTTTTTAGTTCTGGTGCCAAGATCCCGGGCGCTGCCAGTCTTAATATAGCTGCTGTGTCACTGCAGCGGGGGGTTAAGGGATGGTCTGCGGTGCCCCTTCCCTCACTCTCTGGAGATACGGCGTGTGTTATAAGCTACCTCGGAGACCAGGTCCTGGTGTATGTTCAGATCTGCTGCCTGTGCAATGCATTCTGGGATGTTACTAAATACACTTCTCTGTGTGAAGGAAAGTGAGTTTTTTTTTTTCTGTCTAGGTCATGTGGTGCAGTGTGCTACAGTTCTCCATCAGATGGCACTAATGCAGCATGAAACCATTTGCGGGGGTGGGGAGGATTTGGGCTTTATTCCCCATTCTCAGGTGGTATGCATCCTATTATTTGTCATTATTTCTCTTCTACCCGGCCTGTGTGGACTTGAAGGATCAGACGCTGGAGGATGGAAGTCCACTCATATAAATACCTCTGTTCAGCTCTCCAGCCTTGGCCTGGTTTCTTCTGTGTGAACGGCTGTTTGTAGATGACGTGTTGGGGACACATCACTATACAGGTGAAAACTAAATCTACTTTGTAGGATCTGTTCTGATTTGTATACTCCAGGCACAACCAGAGCAGCAGCCACAATTCTGTTGTTACATCATGAGTTGTAATGCAGTCAGTCTTTTAGATGGGCTATAGACTTTTGGTTGCAGTTATGTTTTTCATACACACTTCACGTGTTCGATGTATAATTAAAAACATAAATGCATGCACTTTTTTTCAGAGCAGATTTAACTGCATCCTACAGCACCATCTAAATGCATCATTATAATCAGAATTGTGAAGTTATATCCTGGTATACTTTAGTCACATTTCCACTGTTATATCCTATTGTATACTCCAGCTACAGAAGGAGTTGCAGTTACCACACTATTACATCCTGTATTTTCCTCCAATCACATTGAGAGCAGAAGTCACAGTTCTTCTGTTACATCACACCATACATTCAAGGTACATTGAGAGTCTCAGCCACAATTCTGGTAACAGGTTGTCTACTTCAGCCACCCTTATTTTTTTTTTAAAAAAAAACCTTCTCTCGTGTTCCCATTTTTGCTGACCCTTTACAAGCAGTCGGGTTGTTTTAATGGGCAATGTTTCATCTGAGAAATTGTATCGTTCTTGTCAGGAGTGAGTCATCTCTTCCTGATATCAGACTTTTCAGGTAAGGTAGATGATGACTTTAGGATAGTTTGCTGGGGAAAGACTGTACATCAGGTTAATGTACTGTTTTGCTTCATGTTCTCATCCTTTTAAACCGTGAGTCTCATACATAGTGGTCTTGGGTAACGTGGTGTGTATGTAAGGGCAGGCTCAGATGAGCATGACCATGTCTATTCTTCACATAAGATTCTTTCAGTTGAGGCAAGGTTTATATTGCATCAGCAAACTGCAGTTAGATGAACTGATTGTCCAGAGAAGATAAACAGCTCTGAATGTAGTACAGAACACTCAGCTCCCCTCCACAGAGCAGTGAGTTATGTCATACATCCTATCAGATAACAGGCGGTCTTGAGAATGATGTACAAACAATGGGAGGAATAATTTAACATAGGCAAACAATGCAGCACATCTAAAGCAACTTATTTAGGAAAACTCTTGAATACACATAAGATAGCTGTATAGATAGGAACCTTGAGATGGGAATACCCCTTTGACATGTCTTGTGACCTGTGCCGTCTGAGGTGGTCTCTTCATCATGCGTAACACAAATGAAGGCGGGCCATTTCTGATTGCTTGTCAAATGATGACGGAATAATTCACAAAAGCAATACTGCCATCAATATTAAAGGGGTATTCCCACCTCACATACTCAGCAGTCTTCACTCTTGTAAAATCTTCTTTCTTCCTGGTTTCTTGCATCATTTGGTGGGCGGGGTTTCACGGGCAACCTGCCGTTTAGCTCCACCCCCAAATTCGCATGTAGGTCCGCCCACCCACATTGGACTATGAAGTACAGGCAGCAGCAACTCCATTCTGTGTTACATACAGAGACTGCCTGTCTCTGCCATAATGAACACAATTGAATTAGCTAGCCTGATAACTGGGAGAACAGAAGAAATGAAAGCAGCTCCTCTCCTCTATCTGAGTGCAGGACCTAGGTCACATGGTGTAGACACAGGAATAGCTAGATACACAGGCTCGCTCCCGTGCACTTAGCTCCTCCTCCCTCCCCCCTGAGAGCAGCAGATACATCATTTGACTCAGGAGCAGCTAGGTCAGGGCTGTGGCCACAAAAAAATGAATAAAGTAAGATAGTGGACAAACAAAGCAGTTTTGCTGAAGCAGTGTATTTAGGAAAAGTCTTACATCCACATTAACCAGCAGTATAGATAGGATCCTTGTGATGGGACAACCCCTTTAACTGCTCAATTTGGGTGGGGGTCAGTTGTGTGTATATGTGTGTGTATATGTATATATATATATATGTGTGTGTGTGTATATGTATATATATATATATATATATATATATATATATATATATATATATATATATATAATTATTTTTTTTTTTTATAAACATGTCTGTGCAAGTGGCTGCTGATTGGCCAAAAGCAGGTGCTGCAAAATACTGGGATTTTCAGCCGACAGCCAGTCAGAAATTCTAAACGCTATCATCCATCTACACATCTCAAGCTTTCTATAGCCGAATTGGATGAAACTACCATTTGAGCCCATCTGGCTTTAGGGTCATGCATTTATGGTATGGGTCTTCACTGTGTGCACCTTCTAGAGCCGTAGGCTTTGTTTTACACAAATGTCACCCTCACCCCCTCCTCCAAAAGAGACATTCCTTAAGTGGAGGACAACATTGTCTCCTGCGTTTCCTTATAGTTGATGTTAGGTGCTTCTTTCAGAACTTGATTCTCTCTTGCTCTCCACCAGATGTAGAAAGCTCAGTATTGCTCATCTTGCCCACACAGGTCTGGCGCACAAAACTAAGTATATAAAATATTCAGGAAAAGCAGCATGTTTCATGAGTTGATGCCCAAGACCTCTTTGGTATGCAGCAGTATTAAGGCCTTTGCTCCTAGATGTCTCGCAGTACTGTCTCTTTAAGGGGCATTGTGCCAGCCGAATACAGTGGCCTATTGAAGGTTCAGCCCTGAGGCCATAGACAATTCGCAGCATCTGGTGTGGGGGTAATAATGGAGCTTGTGTATGAGAGGGGCCTTAGCTGATCTTGTAATGTGACCCCATAATCCCCCGCCCCAACATTGTCATGTCCCTCATTCTCTGAATATCCAAATACTTACCCCTCCCCCATATAATCTCATTTACTGGTTTGATGTTGCTTGTCTCTCTTATTTACTGAATGTATAGAGGTGTTTATATGGTAGAGTATAACCATACACAATCTGTTGTCCATCCAATTCATTGTGCTGCTGTGGCAATTTTGGGGAGTTCTGCAGCTGACACAACGTGTTCTCTTTGTTTCTTCCATCTCATTATGGATGAGTGCTGGCCATTAAGATGATGAAAAGGGCAGAAGGAAATTTCATTAAGTGAAAAGCAGCCTACTTCCCCAGACGCAGGTTGGATGACGTACAATCTTTGGTGGGGGAGGCAGTGAGGCTGTCGATACATCTGGAGAAGAGTGGATAGGACTGCTAATATCCCCTAAATATCCCCTTCAGCAGGAATAAATTTCATTAAGTGGAGCGCAGTCTCCTTCCCCGCACGCAAGTTGGATGGCTATGAATAACTATTGGTGAAGAGGGTGGGTAGTGTCCATAATAAATGAATGTGTGTGTATAATATATGTATGTGTATACATAAAGTAGAATGGAGCTGTGGCCTCTTATTCACAGATTGCCTGTGGAGCCAGTTCTACCCTGAGACCACAGTGTCGTCCTGCCCTTCCTCAGGCCAGTAGACATAGTACACTTATTTCAATTATTTCATAAATTATCGTCTACTGTGTTTTATGAATGAGACAATCCCTAAATCTATCCCGTATGTATGTAATGTTTCATTCATCATTGCCTATCTGTGTATGCCCATAAACCGTCACAATGGCATCAGTTGAAGGTACACAAAAGTATTTCCATGTGGTGTGAACAGAGCCTGAGACAGCATTTTTGAGTGTAATGAGGGGAGGGGGGGGGGGGCTGCACCCTGTGAGAGGGATTCAATGCAAAGCACTGGTGTTACCTTTAGGCAGGTTAAGCTGTCTATAACAGTGCACCTCACTAAGGTGCAGAGGATGTAACCCCAGCATGTCTCATGAGACCTCCTCCCCCCTCTCTCCTTGTCTAATGGAAAGAGGAAATACATGATGTCAGTCTGAGTTAAAGGATGCTGAATTAACCCTTACAGTATGAAACGGGCTGGAGTCTGGGAACAGCTGCTCTGCTGAAATCTTTGGACAGTCCTACAATGTGTGTTTGTGCACTCAAGCTATCTGCCACTTTCACATAGCTGTATACTGCTTCAGCATTTGTATATGAAAGCTAAGGATGAGGCCTACAGAGAAAACATTGGAAAGCTCCCCTTGTGTTTTGACTTGCAAATAGCAAAATTCTGATCAGAATATTGCTGTGTGAAAGTGACCATGGGGATCATGATTTCCCCCAATATTTGCTGCATGAAAGGTTGGCTTTAGATTGTATGGAATTAAAAGTAAGAAAGCTATACTGGTCCACAAGAATGAGGCTGATCTGTGGTTAATGCTTTAGACAAGAGTGAAGCCAGATTTGGTGGGGATAGGTACTATATGTTCACATGGAGGAAAATGAAAAGGCATTCTTCTTCATGTTCCAATGCTGTTTTCTGGCCACAGTCTACCCACAACGGGATGTCGATGTTGAGCCTGGAGTCTCAACTTTGAGCAGGATCCTTTTTTTTTTTCTTTTTTTCTTTTTTTTTTTTGTTTCTCAGCGTCCTGCTGCGATCTCTGACTCACATTGAAAACAATGGGAGGCAGAATCTGAATGAAATCTGCAGCAATTTCCTTTGTGTGAACTTATAAAGGTTATGTGACATAAATTAAAATTGAAAAAAAAAGTATAGAATAGGATAGTGGATTGTGCTATTATGCTTTTCCATACAGGAAGGGGAACTTCAAAATGTACTTTAGCTGATGCTAGCAAACTGGTGTTGGTTATAAGAAATCTATGCCAGTGCCTGACTGGTGTACATTTCAGATATGGCACACAGCAGGTCACCAGAATTAAGAGGCCTCTGGATTCTTGCTTCAGAGGGAAAATTTATTAAAATTAGTGTTTTATACGAATACACACAATGGATGACTTGTGCCAATGTTTGTCTATACTTTAGGATATGTCACAGGGTTCTGGAATATATACATTTGGAGAATCTCTGTCCAGAGAGCAGTGGACTGAGTAGGAGACGAATCCTGGAGCCTCCTCTGCATCCTCACCAGTACAGCTGCTGGTGGGCACTGCAAAAAACGTGACTGTTAGGGCTCATTCACACGGAGTAAACGCCAGCTTATTCTGAACGTAAAACACGTTCAGAATAAGCGGCGTATAAAGCAGTTCCATTCATTTCTATGGGAGCCGGCATACGAGCACTCCCCATTGAACGTGCCTAGCCATACACGCAGCGCTTCCCATTCACTTCAGTGGGACTGCTCGTAGTGAAAGAAGCAGCCCATTCATTTCTATGGGGAGCGCTCGTATGCCGGCTCCCATAGAAATGAATGGAACTGCTTTATACGCCGCTTATTCTGAATGTGTTTTACGTTCAGAATAAGCTGCCGTATACGTAGTGTGAACGCACCCTTATGATGTCTTCCTTTTGCATGCTGTGGTCCCAGTGACAAATGCTCTGCACTTCTGCAGGCCTACTGCTTTTGCTTGGATGTGAACTTCATGTTTGGGGCAGCAGTGACAGCTGAACATGCCAGGCATCAGTAGGCCCTAAGAAAGGAGTCTGTTGGAGAAGGGGTCTCAGTTGTCTCTGCTAGATGGGAGGGGGGGGGGGTCACTGAATATTTGCACGGTTGGATCTGTCTAGAGTAACCATCAAGTTTCTGAAGTTCACAGTCCTAATTGCACAAGAAGGTAAACCAGCACTTGATATTCCAGGAACTGGTGCACTTCATGTCATGTCCTGTCATTGTATAAACTGAGGCAGTGTACAGCAGGGACACCTAACATATATACAGATACGTCCTTCCTTACCTTTTTGCCTGTTTTAAGATATCAACTGTGAATTTGTTTCTCAATCCCATGATGGTACCGTGAGAGTGGAACAGGAAACCTAGATACAAAAAGAGGCTCTTTTTTAACAGCAGGATAAACAAAAAAGAGGTCATAGTGCCCCCCCCCCCCCCAACATCTAACCTATTGTGCTTTTTAGAAGAAAAAAAAGGGAAAGACAATTCAGGTGCCTTACAAATCTATTCAATGCTGGGGGAATTTTTAAACCCCTTGGTGGAGAAACATCAAAAACCAAGTAAACCACCAGAATGTTAAATTAAAAGGGTAGTCCACAATTATAAAATTACATGCAGTCACGAAGTGAGGGCTATAAAATAAATATGTATTTAAACTTACCTGCATCCTCCCTTCCGGTCCTGCTCCAGGCTGACTATCGCCTCTGTTTGTATACAGAGGTGGATGCAGCAATGATGTCCTGTCGATTGGACTGCTGCAGCCATTCTTTGCAGTATACAGCTGGGAAGGGTGTTTGGCTACCTACAAAATGAATGAAAAGTGTTAAAGATCTCTATTCTTCAGTACATAGCAGGTATTGGAGAACAGTCTCCTGACATCTAAGGAGTGAAAGTTCTGTTCTTTAGAGGATTTGGGTTCAGCATAAAAGGAAGGAAGCTCAACGCCATTAAAAGGTGATGATAACCTTTGGAGAAAATGCTGGTGCAAGTCTCAGAATAATTCTAACTTTCTGAATCTGCATATAAGATTTAATGGAAAGAGCCTGCAATTCATGTATTCCCCTGGCAGATGCAACTGCTATTAAAAATACTGTCTTGAGAAGCAGTAAGGCTGTCAGAGGCTTCAGACAATGGCTCGACTGACTTTTTCTTAATCCATTAATGACTGTATTAAGGTCTCAAGGGGGAGCTTTGAAGCCTATTACTGGAAACTTGCTGAATGCTGCTTTTAGGAATCACATGACCCAGAGATTTGCTGCCAGTTTTAGGTGGAACAGGTTACTTAAATGGTCACTAACGTTTCAGAATACTTAGTCTCCTTTAATAGAGCATGTTATTCTGAACCAAAATGTAATGCACTTTATTTACAATTGTTGCTGTTTTCTGCCTAAGAACCTCTCTGTTACTGCCACTAGGTGTCATTCTTCTAGCTTCCTGTTAATACGGAACATCCTTCCTTAGGCCAGGATCACATTTGCTTTTGGGTTTCCGCTTGGGGACCCCCCCCCGAATGGAAACCTAGCTGCATAAAAAAGCGATTACCTAAGGAAACTACTCTGCGCACAAAACATGGGCAGAGAAAAGTGCTGCTTTCAGGACTTTTCTCTCCACATATTTCATGCAGATAAGCGAATGGAATGGCCTGAACGCAGATGTGGACCAGGCCTTAGTTATCACAAGGTGTTTGAATGAGGAGGTAGGGTTTGTTCTCTTCACACAGGGAATGGAGAGGGGCTAATTTTCCTCACACCACCACGCAGGTCTGCAAACCGTTTTCTCTGTGCACTAGACTGAATGTTCTGCACATCTCACAGCTTACAATGTAAGAAAGGTATTCTATGTACTTGTATCTACCGTACTTCTGCCTTCTTGTATTATTGTTCATAGGATGCTAGTCATAGACAGTTTTCCTGGCTGTGCCAGGAAATTGCACACGGATTTATTTAGCTGAATTATACCCTGTATTTGTAGTGTAGTGTTCCAGGATCTCCAACATTGTTTACTTGGGCTTTTTGAAGCTATTTGTTTGCTATTTTACAGTTACTCCTGGCAGAATTGAATGTAAAACCCGTAGTAGTAGTAATAATGGATGTGGAAGGTTAGACTGTTCCTGCTTGTACATACACCCAGCTTGAGAGAAAAATGTATACAGCATAGTAGGTCAGTGGTTATGACTACAGCCTGCAGCGCTGGAGTCCTGAGTTCTAATCCTACCAAGGACAACATCTGCAAGGAGTTTGTGTGTTTGCATAGGTTTCCTCCCACACTCCAAAGACACACTGATGGGGAAAAAAAATGTAAAATGTCCTGCAGCCATAATGGGGATATTAGCAGCAGAAAACTTATGTTACTATGAATGAACGTTTATAAAACCACACAGCCCAACAAGACCCTTCAAATATTTCAATTTTTCATAAAACCTCGGGAATATTTTAAGACCTCAGCCACTCTTAGGTTAGCTGGTTTCACCCTTTCATCCAGGCAAGCTTGAAAATAATCCAATATTCTGCAAACAGCAAAGTGAAAAAGTTAGCGGAGCCCAGATATGCTGAAAATAATTCCCAAATCTTCAGGTAAATGGTACATGTAATTGGTTTGTAATTCTCTGGAAATGTGGTTCAAAAAGCCCTTTTATTCGAAGAACAGACCTCTCAACCCAATCTGATAGATGAAAGTCCTTCTTCTGGGTATAGACAAGCAGACTCTGGTTAAGAAGATCCAGTAGTCCTGGAAGAACTCATCTGCTGAGGATAGTTTATAGCCAGGATAGAAAAGTGCACAGCCACTGTACTTTTCCTGATTTTTTTTTTTTTTTTTTTTGAGCAGCATTAGAATGACTGATTGAAGGAAAACAAAAAAATCAATTTCTGGGAAAATTCTGGCTGTATACATTTAGGTTTTCATTAGCTGAGATGACCAACAAATGAAAATAGGCCATAGTAGATGTTTTCAAATGGCTGTCTATTTAAAATTCCAGGGTTTTGTATGACGGGCTGACTTCAGCCAGCTTGCACAGGCTTAGGCTCTACTCAGATCATGGTTTTTACATCTGTTTAGAACATCCTTTTAACAGAAGCAAAAAAAATGAATGTAAGTGGTCATCCCATATATATATATATATATATATATATATACACTCACCGGCCACTTTATTAGGTACACCTGTCCAACTGCTCGTTAACACTTAATTTCTAATCAGCCAATCACATGGCGGCAACTCAGTGCATTTAGGCATGTAGACATGGTCAAGACAATCTCCTGCAGTTCAAACCGAGCATCAGTATGGGGAAGAAAGGTGATTTGAGTGCCTTTGAACGTGGCATGGTTGTTGGTGCCAGAAGGGCTGGTCTGAGTATTTCAGAAACTGCTGATCTACTGGGATTTTCACGCACAACCATCTCTAGGGTTTACAGAGAATGGTCCGAAAAAGAAAAAACATCCAGTGAGCGGCAGTTCTGTGGGCGGAAATGCGTTGTTGATGCCAGAGGTCAGAGGAGAATGGCCAGACTGGTTCGAGCTGATAGAAAGGCAACAGTGACTCAAATAGCCACCCGTTACAACCAAGGTAGCCAGAAGAGCATCTCTGAACGCACAGTACGTCGAACTTTGAGGCAGATGGGCTACAGCAGCAGAAGACCACACCGGGTGCCACTCCTTTCAGCTAAGAACAGGAAACTGAGGCTACAATTTGCACAAGCTCATCGAAATTGGACAATTGAAGATTGGAAAAACGTTGCCTGGTCTGATGAGTCTCGATTTCTGCTGCGACATTCGGATTGTAGGGTCAGAATTTGGCGTCAACAACATGAAAGCATGGATCCATCCTGCCTTGTATCAACGGTTCAGGCTGGTGGTGGTGGTGTCATGGTGTGGGGAATATTTTCTTGGCACTCTTTGGGCCCCTTGGTACCAATTGAGCATCGTTGCAACGCCAAAGCCTACCTGAGTATTGTTGCTGACCATGTCCATCCCTTTATGACCACAATGTACCCAACATCTGATGGCTACTTTCAGCAGGATAATGCGCCATGTCATAAAGCTGGAATCATCTCAGACTGGTTTCTTGAACATGACAATGAGTTCACTGTACTCCAATGGCCTCCACAGTCACCAGATCTCAATCCGATAGAGCATCTTTGGGATGTGGTGGAACGGGAGATTCGCATCATGGATGTGCAGCCGACAAATCTGCGGCAACTGTGTGATGCCATCATGTCAATATGGACCAAAATCTCTGAGGAATGCTTCCAGCACCTTGTTGAATCTATGCCACGAAGAATTGAGGCAGTTCTGAAGGCAAAAGGGGGTCCAACCCGTTACTAGCATGGTGTACCTAATAAAGTGGCCGGTGAGTGTGTATCCTATTAACCCCTTCCCGCCGATGGCATTTTTTGATTTTCGTTTTTGACTCCCCTCCTTCTAAACCCCATAACTTTTTTATTTCTCCGCTCCCAGAGTCATATGAGGTCTTAATTTTTGCGGGACAATTTTTTCTTCATGATGCTACCATTAATTATTCTATATAATGTACTGGGAAGCAGGAAAAAAAATCAGAATGGGGTGGATTTGAAGAAAAAATGCATTTCTGCGACTTTCTTACGGGCTTTGGTTTTACGGCGTTCACTGTGCAGCCAAAATGACATGTCCCCTGTATTCTGTGTTTCGGTACGGTTCCAGGGATACCAAATTTATATGGTTTTATTTACATTTTGACCCCTAAAAAGAATTCCAAAACGGTGTTAAAAAATTTTTTTTCTAAAAGTCACCATATTCCGACGGCCGTAACTTTTTTATACATAGGTGTACGGGGATGCATAGGGCGTCTTTTTTTGCGGGGCCGGGTGTACTTTTTAGTTCTACCATTTTCGGGAAATGTTATTGCTTTGATCACTTTTTATTCAAATTTTTATCAGAATTAAAACAGTGATAAAACGGCGGTTTGGCACTTTTGACTATTTTTCCTGCTACGGCGTTTACCGAACAGGAAAAATATTTTTATAGATTTGTAGAGCGGGCGATTTCGGTCGCGGGGATACCTAACATGTATATGTTTCACAGTTTTTAACTACTTTTATATTTGTTCTAGGGAAAGGGGGGTGATTTGAACTTTTAATACTTTTTATATTTTTTATTTTTTTTGTTGCATTTATTAGACCCCCTAGGGGTGTTGAACCCCAGGGGGTCTGATCACTAATGCAATGCATTACAATGCTAATGCATTGCAAAAAATCATCCTCTCTTTTGCAGGCTGTATACACCAGCCTGCAAAAGAGAGAATTTGCAGACCGGCTGGGAGCCTTTAACAAGGCTCCCGGCTGTCATGACAACGGGGGGTCGGCCCTGGAGCATGCTCCAGGAGCCGGCGATCCCTGCCAAAATGGCGGCGCCCATGCGCCGCCGGGAAGATGGCGCCTCCGATGCCTTTGACAGCAGCGCCGGAGGGGTTAATGCCTCCGATCGGTCCGGGGACCGATCGGAGGCATTAGAGCCGGTTGTCTACTGCTTAAAGCAGTAGACACCCGGCGGCTATGACGGCCGCCCGGCTCCCGGGCGGTCGCCATAGTTACAGACCTGACACGCGCCGTACTATTACGGCGCATGTCGGGAAGGGGTTAATATTATAAATGTGAAAGTTTGTGTGTTTGGATGTTTGCATGTTCGGATGTTTGTTCCTCAATCACGGAAAAACCGCTCCACCGATTTGGCTGAAATTTTCCACAAACATAGTTATTACACTCGATTAAACAATAGGCTACTTTTCGTCACAATAGCGCACATACGTTTGTGCCAGGACCCCCACAAAACCCAAACTCACACCACCATCTCTGCAATCTCACACACTTTGGACCATAGCAAGCCACAAGATTCATATTACCCTCTACAGCCTAGCCCCTAACCCCACACACTCACATATACATATACTTTACCACTTTGCCCCTCACCTTAATGATACTCCAGGAGGCGCTCTTTAACGCTCCGGTCTAATAAATGCAAAAAAAAAGTTTTAAAGTAAAAAAAATATTAAAAAAAAATAAATAAAAAGGATTAAAAATTCAAATCACCCCCCTTTCCCTAGAACACATATAAAAGTAGTTAAAAACTGTGAAACACATACATGTTAGGTATCCCCACGTCCGAAATCGGCCGCTCTACAAAGCTACACAAATATTTTTCCTGTTCAGTAAACGCCGTAGCGGGAAAAATGGTCAAAAATGCCAAACCGCCATTTTTTCACTGTTTTGATTCTGATAAAAATTTGAATAAAAAGTGATCAAAGCAATAACATTTCCCGAAAATGGTAGAACTACAAAGTACACCCAGTCCCGCAAAAAAAGACGCCCTATACATCCCCGTACACGCACATATAAAAAAGTTATGGCTGTCGGAATATGGCGACTTTTCAAAAAATACTTTAACACAGTTTGGGATTTTTTTAAGGGGTCAAAATGTAAATAAAACCATATAAATTTGGTATCCCCGGAATCGTAACGAAGCACAGAATACATGGGACATGTCATTTTGGTTGCACAGTGAACGCCGTAAAACCAAAGCCTGTAAGAAAGTTGCAGAAATGCATTTTTTCGTCAAATCCACCCCATTCTGAATTTTTTCCCTGCTTCCCAGTACATTATATAGAATAAATAATGGTGGCATCATGAAGAAAAATTTGTCCCAGGAAAAATTAAGACCTCATATGACTCTGGGAGCGGAGAAATAAAAAAGTTATGGGGTTTAGAAGGAGGGGAGTCAAAAACGAAAATCAAAAAATGCCATCGGTGGGAAAGGGTTAACTTCAAATACTTCTGTCCCAAAGTCACTATGTAAAGTTTCTCACAACACCGTATATATAGCAGCTCTAATACAAATTAACTTCAACACAAAAGTCTCACATATTCTCTGAATTACAGAAACAACAAGATACAAAGTTACATTTCATATCCCATACCTTATACACACTACAAAAACTTTACCCGCGCCTGTATATACCCACTTCTACAATCACCGCAGACGAAGTCGCGGGTACCAGCTAGTATATATATACACACACACATTTTTGTACTTTTTTCATGTAAGGACACAAAAGTATGATATACTATGCTTTTGTATCCTTCAAAATGGACAAAAAAGGATCAGGGTTTTTTTTTTTGTGTTAACTTTGTCGATTTAATGGAAGGCCGTCCATTTGCCTCCATTTAAAAAAACATGATCTGAATGGATATGAGGTTTTTGAACAACTATATTGTCCACCTGATTGTGGGAACATTGATAAAACAATCCTGTTATTAATCGACTGGCACAGGTAGAGGAATTTCTACTATGTGGTTTTGCCTCATGGAAAACAGGTCTATCTTCGGGTTTCCCAAAAAGAAGAGATCTGTGTTGGTATTTTTGTTTTTTGTCTTTTTGTTTAAAGGGGCTCTATCATTGGGAAAAGTCATTTTTAACTAATCACATCCTTGCATAAGCTTTAGAAAGGCTATTCCACACCTACTTTTGTGAACGTTGTAGATATATGATCACAAAAAACATTGTTATCCTTAAAACTAAATGCAGTATAACTATTTATGTTTCAAACTGAATATGATATTATGTGACAAGATGATGTCAGCAATATCTGGATACAGCTATAATATGCCTTTTTGTCCCAGGTTGAAACTAAAATCATATGTCCCTGCTGGCATCTTGTAATCTATTGTCTTTGGAGACAGTAGTCCTCCCCCAGCTGACTTAAGCAGTCTCCATTTGGTTGGAGACAATGGGCATCTCTAAGTGGGAAAAAAAAAAAAAAAAAGCTGTTGTGGAGCATGAACAGATAAAATTCAATTAACCCCCAGCCCTTACACATTTAGTGACTGGGGGGTGGATGGAGGTCAGAGCTAAGCCAAAGCTGTATACTAGGCTATATGTATATACTGTAATGCACACATGGGATTGTGAAGATCGAGGCTGCAAAGACATTCCTGTGTGTTATGGGCTTTTGACAGTGTACCAGACATCATGACAAGATGGCCTCTATACTGTGCTCAGGTATAGTCCTGAACATGTGGACACGGAGATTATACAGGGTTTCCCATGAGAGCATGCGAGGACCTGGCACACCCACAGAAAGTGACATCACAGGAAATGACATCACAGGACCCACATGGCAAGAAGTCACTCCCACAGGAAATGACATCACATAAACCACATGGCAAGAAGCTACATCACTTCCTGGAGGTAGTGCCCTGGAGCTGATGTCACAGGAGGCGGATACCTCGACCAACCAATCAGAGCTTGCTGTTTACTTCCTGCATGTGGATATAAAAACCTGCACATTCTGTAATAAAGGTCTCTTTGTGTGCACTGCTCAGACTAAGAAAGAGATTTTTATACCACACGTTTCGTGTGGTATGAAATTTCGAAGCTAGCAACTTAGTCGTAATTTGTCACTCACAAGTTAGCTGCTGAACAGGTGACCAAAAAAGGCCCTGTTTACTGCACCTTTAGTATATAAATTGCCTCAGTGGTTTCTGAATAAGTCTGTTTTTAGTCATATACTAATTAGACTGGTGCACAGTGCACCCCCTTTGCTATTGTTTCCTATGGGTGTTACAGCACAGGCTGCTGCCTCAGCTTCCTGTTTGTACACTTAGGAGAGACGAGTGCTGCTGGGAACTTCCTGTGCTGGCTGGAAGCTAATTAGCATATGAATAAAAACAGACTTATTCAGAAACCACTGAGGCAATTTACATACTAGGGTCATTCCATATCAAGTGATCCAAATAGGAATATTTTTTTTACCTGACGTCTTTAGATTGTTTTTATTTTTATTTTTTATGAAGTACAACTTGTTAATTACAAATAAGTTTTGAATTTTTTTCTTCATCAGTTAATTTTTTATAGACTTCTAAAGTTTTGAAAAAGTGTGAATTTTGGCCTGGTATGGCTTTACATTTTTTAACATATCTTGGGCTAGAATTAAGATAAATAGGTGGGAGAGGCATCATTTTTCTCAGAACGGTACTGGCTTTCATTTGATATGTCACAAGACGATGTTTCTTTATATTTTGTTTTGGAGAAATCAAATTCAAAATTTTGATGCGCAATTGTGAAAAAAACGTATGTTTTAAAATTGTGAAAAAATGCATTTGTGTTACTTGTGTTCTTGGTTATATTTGTACAGGTTTTCAACTTGGGACCAAATTGGGATCAATTTTTTTTTTTTTTATTTAAGCCTTGAATCATCTGATTTTATGTTTGTGTGAGCGTCTTCCTTTTTTCTTTTCAAATTACAACTTGCTGAATTCAACATTTATATGCAACAATAAAAAAACATAAAAAACAAATCCTGTAAGTGCCAGAACAAATACATCTTATCATCAGAACACAGCTTGTTCAGCATTTTCAACCTGAATGCATTGAACAAACCAAAAGAAAAAAGCTGCTCATATCCTCAAGTGCAATTTTCTAAATAGTCTCATCCTACTTATATGTTAACAAGATTACAAGAACCAATATTTATAACACCTATTTCTACATGTAACAATTGTTTTTTTATTATATCACTAAACATGTAATTTATTAAGAAAAATAGTCCAGTAGATAAATCCTCATTCTATAAAATATGAACTAATCAAACAATTAATAGGACATTTTTAAACTACTGGCCTTTTATCATCAATTTGTCCTTTCTAGTGAGTGAAATGTAATCTTGTCCATAAGCGCTTACTAGCAATGGCCATTCCTTTCGTGTCAAAGAGTATGTACGGCCTTTATTAACATTCATCTGTAATAATAAGGGACATGCATCAAACATGGAGATTAGGACCTCCCTTCTTCTTGTTATCTGAGGTGCACTACAATAAGTGTCCTTCCATACTACCTAGTAATTGTACATTAGCATCAAGTCCTCAGTCATTCCTTACATCTGTGACTGTATCAACATATACTGAGCAATGCAATATGAGAACATAACAACATGACTTCTGTATTAATTACTCTACTCTACCTTTAATAATAAGGGACATGCATCAAACATGAAGATTGGAACCTCCCTTCTTGTGGTTATCTGAGGTGCCCTACAATAAGTGTCCTACGAGAAACACACCTCTGAGAGAGATGGTCCCACTCTAGTGTCATATTACAGGACCTGTATACTGCTAGTCTGACACTAGTTAACATTAAGATTTTGTGAGGTGGATCATTCTCTGTACATATCTCACATATAGACTCCACACTTTTAGACCACAGGCTGAACAGATCTGAATTCAAGATTTTCGGAATGACACTGTAATAGTTAGATTTTAAAATATTATCCCATCGCGATCCCAACTTGAATTTTGGTACAGATGTGGCTAAGGGCATAGCAGGCCCATGTGCATTTTTTTGAAATTTTTAAATAAAACGTTTTTTTTCGGAAATGCGTTTTAAAATTTTGCGTTTGCATTCACATGGGTAAAATATTAACAAAGATACTCTTGTGACATATTTGGTGAAAGCCTGTATAGTTCTGAGTAGAATGGCGTTAATTTTGTTTCTCTATCTTTTTTCTAGCCTAAGTTATGAGGAGAAATGTAAAGGCAGGCAACACAGAAATTCGCACTTTTTCTGAACTTTGAAAATCAATTAAAAATCCAAAAAAAATTCTAGAATTTTTTTTCCTTCACATTTTGCATTCCCTGACACACTATTACCAAATAACAAAATCTCAAAAGAATTAAAAATATAGAGGGAAAAATCATTGGTTCACTTGACACGGAATGACCCACTAAAGGAAGGTGTGGAATAGCATTTCTAAAGGCTATGCAAGGATGTGATTAGTTAAAAATGACTTTTCCCAATGATAGGGCCCCTTTAAAAACAAAAACTAAAAAAAAAAATTCCTGATTTAGACACCATTCCCTTTTGTTTAGCCAGTGTCTGCCACTGTTTTATCTTCAGATGTAACGTGGAAAGGAAGAGGAAGTTCACTGAAAAGAAAAACAAAATCTTCAGATATGTCCAGAAGTCTGAGGGTGACTGCACCGATGTTATCAGACAATTTTTTTTTTTTACCCTAGCAGATGAATAAGCAGCTTGGAGAGGTTAGTAAGATGGCTAGTAGTTTTTTCAAGTTTGAGGACAAACTATCAAATTATTGCTCTGATTTCACCATCTTATAGACTTCCTTGCCCTGACAGAAAGTGAAAATCTGCCATCTAGGCAGCTGTCTTTGCTGAAAAAAAGTGTGAATAACCACAACAATGCTGGCATACAAGCTTATGGCTGACCCAACGAGGGCAGTGGTGTAGCTATAGGGTTCACAGCAGGCGTTCTTGTGGCCAAGCACCTAATGCCCTGTTGCCACAATACACTTTAGTGAATTGTATATTTACTTTCTCTTCCTCTGATGCAGCACTTGGCTGTGTTTCTTTTCTAGTGACCTCCCAGCTCCTACTGTCAAAACCAGTGGTACCATAGAACAGGAAATGTGGGAGCCACTAGAGGAGACACTCAGCTGGGTGCCACATCGGCACTGTGTAGGAAAAGAAAGTATACAATTCAGTGGTGTGGCCTGGGCTATATGTGGGTGGGGTACAGTTGGGATATTGTTACCTATGTACTATACTGATTTTGGTAATAACTCCTATTGTGTGACCAAGTCACTGTGTCACCCTGTAACTCAACCAATGTGAGCAAATGGGGTTGCAACCATGAAGGTGCTATTGTTGCAACTTTCAGCAGTGCAATTGTGCAGTGCAGTGATTTTTTTGCAACTCAAAGTCCAAGTTGCAACATCCTAACTTTCCTTAGAGATGGAACGAAGGATTATGTAGATAATCTTGTTTCCCTTAGTCCTAACAGCGGCACAATGTGGGGTATTTCGTGCCCCTGTGTGCTGGTAGGACAGGCGGAGTTTTAATTAGCCATGTATTAATTTCACATGGCTCGTTCCCTTTAAGAGGGCACAGATACCTCCCCCCTGTGTGTAAATAACAAGTAATAATACATACATTTCAAATAAACAACAATAGGGGGGGAATCCTTGTGCCGCTGTTAGGACTAAGGGAAACAAGATTATCTACATAATCCTTCGTTCCCTGTCGTCCTTACCAGCGGCACAATGTGGGGAAATAGCAAGTAATCCCCATAAGGGTGGGACATTAAACACAAGCAGAATGTAATACAGTGCGCCCGAAGGCAGTAGCTTCTGAGCTATACCGATCAAGTCGGTAGTGCTTCACAAAAGTCGATTCTGAAGACCAGGATGCTGCTGCACAAATTTGATCCAAGGCAAGAGCCTTGATTTCCGCCCAAGAGGTCGACACTGCCCGTGTCCAGTGGGCCCTTAGGACAGTGGGCGGAGGTAAGTTCTGTTTCACAAACGCCAACTTGATTGCTTCCTTCACCCAGCGGGAGATGGTTGCTTTAGAAGCCTTGCGGCCTTTATGGCAAACTACATAATTTATTAATAAGTTTTCAGATCTCCTGAAAGCGCGTATGCGCTGAAGATAAATCTGCAGGTTCTGGACTAAATCCAGAGTATGCCACCTCTCCTCCTCAGGGGAAGTGGGTACTGGAAAAGGTTGGCAGGCAAATGAGCTGACACACATTTGCCCTAGAAGAAACCTTAGGCCTGAACCCTGGCAGAAATCTTAACTGAACACGGTCTTCAAAGAAGGCAATGTAAGGAGCTTCCGATGAGAGTGCTTGAAGCTCCCCTACTCTTTTTGCCGAGGTGACAGCGAGGAGAAAAGATACCTTATAGGTCAGCCACTTTAGATCCACCTCCTCCAGGGGTTCGAATGGAGCAACACAAAGTGCCTTTAGGACCATGTTGAGGTCCCATTGATGGACAGGAGCAGATACTGCTGGTCTCAGCCTAGTTGCCCCTTTGATAAAGGTGCTCACTAAAGGATCTTGAGACAACCGCCTCCCCAGATAGGCGGACAGAGCGGCCACATGTACCTTCAGGGTAGAAGCTGCAAGCCCTCTGTCTAGGCCGTCCTGAAGGAAATCCAGGATCGCCCTCACAGGGGGATCGGAGGAGTCCACTTTGTGATCCGTGCACCAGGCCTGGAAAATATTACCGACCCTACGGTAATTCTTATTGGTAGAGTTGGCCCTGGCGCTGGCTAAAGTCCTTAGGACGCCTTCAGACAGTCCTCTATTCCTTAATAGGGACTGGTCAACCTCCAGGCTGTCAGATTGAATCTCCTCAGATCGTGGTGTCTCAGCTCTCCTTGTGTCACCAGATCTGGGAGGGGGGAAGCCTCCAATACCTGCCTTGACTCATCCACATGAGCTGGGCAAACCAAGTCCTTTTCGGCCAGAACGGGATTATGGCAACTCCCGAGACTTGGTCCTGTCTGATTTTCATCAATACCTTGGGTATGATGGAAACTGGAGGGAAAATGTATATCAGCCTGAACCTCCATGGGATGGACAGGGCATCCACTGCCAAGGCATTGTCCTCCTGGTACAGAGAACAGAAGGTTTCCACCTTGGCGTTGAGTCAGGTTGCCATGAGGTCGACGTCTGGAAGGCCCCATGCTTGGACAATCTGTTGGAATCTGTCTTGATTGAGAGACCATTCTCCTGATACAGGGATACCCCGACTCAACTGATCCGCTACTATGTTCAGGGAGCCCTTGATGTGAACAGCGGATATGTGGGACAGATTCTTCCCTGCCCACGTGAAAATCAAGTTCGCCTCTCTCAGTAGGGCTGGAACCCTGGTGCCGCCTTGCTTGTTCAAGTATACTACCGTCGTCATGTTGTCTGACCGGACCTTGACTGCCTTCCCTTCGAGAAAAGGGGCAAAGTACTTCAGCACCAGATAGACTGCTTTTAGCTCCTTCAGGTTGGAGGTTCCTACCTTTGGATTCCTCCACAGACCCTGGACGGTCCCGCCGTCTAGGTGGGCTCCCCATCCCGTATGGGACGCATCTGTTGTCAACAGGGTCCAACGAGGTTGGACCGAGGACCTTCCGTCTTTCAGGTGTCTCCACCATCTGAGGGAAAGACGGGTACCGGGAGAAAGGCAGATCTTCCTGTGCAGTCCCCGTGGAGATCTGTTCCAGGCTCTCAACACCTCCATCTGAAGGGGACGCAAATGCCATGAAGCCCAAGGGACCGCCTTGGCTGAAGACGACATTAGGCCTAGGACCCGCATGGCGGTGCGGATGGTGACCCGCCGGGTCCGGAAAAAGGCCCTGCACTGAAGCTTCTATTTTCGCTCGCCTTGGACGGGATAGGAAAATCTGCATGCTCTGGGAATCCAGAATAAACCCTAGGAATTTCTTCCGGGTGGATGACACTATTTCTGACTTCTCCCAATTGATCAGCCAACCCAACTCCTGGAGGAAGGAGATGGCTATCTGGAGGTGGTGATGGAGAATTGAAGTAGACTGAGCTTTTATAAGCCAGTCGTCGAGGTAGGGAACCACGAAGAGGCCTTGCAGTCTGAGGGTGGCGGTAACTGGTGCGACCATCTTGGTGAATACGTACGGGGCTGACGATATGCCGAATGGCAGAGCAGTGAACTGTAGGTGCTCTCTGTGACCAGCCATAAGAATGGCTATGCGTAGATACTTCTTGTGTGGCGGGAAGGTGGGGATATGTAAGTAGGCATCCTTCAGGTCCAGGGTGACCATGACCTCGTCGCGCAATAGAAAGTTGGTTACTGAGTCTATGGACTTCATCCTGAATGGCTTTCCCTTTATGAAAAGGTTGAGGAACCGAAGATCTATAATCATCCGCCACCCTCCTGTGGACTTTGGAACCAGGAATACGGGTGAATAAACTCCTTATCCCACTTCTGAGGGAGGGACCCTTTCCAGGTCCCCCTTTGCAAAATATTCTGCCACGGAAGCCTCCAGGCAGACCTGTTGTAGAGCTGGTAAAACCCGCGTAGTGATGAACCGGTCCACAGGAGGGTGTGAGAACTCTATTGCGTACCCCCGCTGAACGAACTGAAGGACCCATGGATCCAAAATGTGAAGATGCCACGCCACGGAAAAATTTGGAAAGGCGCCCTCCTACGGGAGAGCTGGACACAGAGAGCGAAGCCTCCTCAAAACCCCTTCTTCTTAGGGTCTTCCTTGGGGACCCCTTGCCCCACCCCTTTGGGCGGTATCTGGAGCGTCTCTGGTTACCTTGCTGAGGCCTGTATTGGGATGTAGACTCTCGACCCCTAGAAGGGGAAAGCCTTCTTCTTCTGGTCGCTTGTGGTAGCGACCTGCCTTTACCTTCAGCCAGCCCCTCCATCAGGTCGTCCAGCCCCTGGCCGAAAATCTTCCCTGGTTGAAAGGGGAGGGAGCATAAAGAAAATTTGGAGGTGACATCAGCCCGCCAAGGATTGAGCCACAAGGGCCTCCTGGCAGCGGTATTCAGAGCCATGGTCTTGGAAGCCAGTTTCACCTTCTGTCTTGCTCACTCTCTCAGGAAATCCGTAGCGAGACGGAATTCCCCCATGGACGCCAGGATGACATCCCTGTTGGCCCCGGAGTCGATGTCCCGCTCCAGACGGTCCAACCGGGCTTGAAGCTTATCAGCTACTTCTGTGGAGGCGATGCCCACTGCCATCTGGGCTGAAGCAGACGAATACGCCTTCTTGAGTGTTGAATCCACTCTCCTATCGAGCAAATCTTGGAGGTTTGACCCATCATCGATAGGCACGACAGTGCGACGGGAGAGCTTTGAGATGGCCAAATCCACCTTGGGCGGAGGACCCCAGCGATCCAGCTGGGAGGAATCAATTGGATATACTGCTTTGAAAGCCCTGGTGGTGACATAAGCTTCCTCCGGCTGCTTCCACTCTTGTTCCATTAAACTGGCCATGGAGGCGTCCACTTGAAAAACCCTCCGCTTTTCAGAGGTGGACGCAGAGGCTTCCCCCTCGCCAATCTGGTCCCACGACCAGATGGCCTTCAGCAGCTTGTTAGTCTTCTCACGATGAAAAAATGGGTCTGCTGGAACAGGAGGACTGGTCGTCCGATGATATGGACTCATCCTCCACCTGGAGGTACTCCAGGGAGGGCAGCGAAACAGAACGCCTCTCATGCACTGTTTCTTGGTGAGCTGAGCCAGTGATGTACGGATATCCTTTAAGGAATCATCCTGCAAAAACAAGGATACTTAGAAGCCAGTGGGGACCCTACCCCTTTTAGCGGCTAACGTACTCACCATGTACTCCTTGACCTATGCTACCATATCACTGGTAACGGGTTCCTCCCGCAGAGGTCCCCTGCATTGCTGGCAGCATGACCAGTCATAGCCTAGAGGCAAAAAATGACATTCAGGATACTCCCACCATTGGGAGAATTAGCAGACGAAAAAGACCGCACCTACTATCAGGTAGTAGAACGTCACATTCAATACAAGCCAGATGTCTCCTTTTGAAGACTTCATCCGTCTCACTTGATCCCCGGAGGGGTGGAAGACGAAGACATGACAAAGAAACTAGCTTTCAGTGATACCTAAGCATAGGATACGGAACATAAAGGAGTACATTCAAGGAACCATATAAGGAGACTCACCCAGCTTCAGTCAGACAACTTACCAAACTTCAGTCGAGTTTGCACTAGAACAAGTGTAGTTGAAGCAGTAACACGAGCCACAACACGGAACCAGCTAGTGGATTAAACTAGCAGGCAATGAGGGAAGCAGCCATGCCCCTGTTTACAGCCCTGTATCCAGAAAGGGGCGTGGCTTAACAAAAAAATATGTGAGCTCTGTTCCTTGCCCTCCTGAGAGCACTCTCAGGCCTTATGAGTTGCTCCCTCCCTAGCCAACAGACCCTTGGCACATACCTTGCCTCTATAGCCGCACTGCACCGCTGTCTGCGTGGCCCCGGAGCAGCGGATGCCGAAACCGGAAGTGCCGGTGTCACCTCTATGAGCGTCCGGCCAGGAACCTCCTAGACAGAGAAGGTTCTGCAAAAACGGAAGTTCCCCTTCCTGGAGCCGCGCGTACACGCCAGCGGTGCGCGGCTCCACAGAGCCCAAACAAGACGGGACTGACGGGGATACATGAGGCAAACATTGTGGGAGGGAGGCAGGGATATATGAAGAGATAAAGGAGCCTTTAAACTTACCCCTCTTCTCCCTGCAGGACTGACACAGAAGTCCAGCAGGCCAGAGTGCTTCACTGAAGATGATTTGAACAGGTGAGAACCTGCAACCTGCAACTTACAACTTCTTCCTTCTTTCTCTTTAGGAGGACACAGAGTCCTCTCCACCTGTCCGATCCTTTACACAGGACAGAAAAAAACACACAGGGGGGAGGTATCTGTGCCCTCTTAAAGGGAACGAGCCATGTGAAATTAATACATGGCTAATTAAAACTCCGCCTGTCCTACCAGCACACAGGGGCACGAAATACCCCACATTGTGCCGCTGGTAAGGACGACAGGGAACGATTGTACACCGAGACTACTGAATCCAACACTTTGCGGATGTTTTCTTCTGGGAGAAAGGTTTTCATCTGAACTGAGCTGAGCAGAATTCCCTAAAATAGACTCAGGATGGAGAAGACATAAGACTTGATTTCTCCTAGTTCACCTTCTAACCTAATTTTGGTGGAATGCCAAGGAAGATTTTCACTTATTGGCACATGGAGGACTTGAAGCTATAAATAACCTAGATATGGTATAAATGGGATATTGTACACCTTTATGGAAATTGCCACACCCAACACCAGTTTGTAAAGGTCCAGAGTGCCACAGGAAATCCAATGGGAGAAAACGAAAAGAAGTTAGGATTATTTTATATCCACCAAAATTTTGAGAAATGTTTTAAAATTTGTTCAAATTCTGACCGTGGTAGCATGTGTCCTTCAAATTTATGGATGCCATAAAACAATGACTGAAAAGTAGGTTTACTGTGGATTTCATAGTAACCATCTTCATTTCAGAAACTTGCTCAAGGGTATTAAGTTAATCATGGCTCTAAAAGAATCATTTGTTCTAAGAAAGATAGCTTGGATTTAGAGAACTACCACAAGGCTGAGTGATCTCCTTTGCCTGTCTGCAGCCTTCTGAAATAGGTCACCTAGTTGAGCCCCAGAAAAATAAATTTTCCTCACAGGGAATGCCACAAAGCCATAAACATAAATCTCTGGTTTCTCAGATTTTTAACCATGGTGCCCTCCGAGCTGAGTTGGCCAGAGTAGATGAACCTTAGGGTATCAACAGATGTTTCAGAAATACTTTTCTAGGGTAGAAAGGGATCCTAGCATTAGTTCACTAAAAGATCTCCTAATATGCCCTTTAACCCTTTCCCGCCAATGGCATTTTTTTGATTTTCGTTTTTGACTCCCCTCCTTCCAAACCCCATAACTTTTTTATTTCTCCGCTCCCAGAGCCATATGAGGTCTTAATTTTTGCGGAACAAATTTTTCTTCATGATGCCACCATTAATTATTCTGTATAATATACTGGGAAGCAGGGAAAAAATTCAGAATGGGGTGGATTTAAAGAAAAAATGCATTTCTGCGACATTCTTACGGGCTTCGGTTTTACAGCATTCACTATGCAAAATGACATGTCCCCTATATTCTGTGTTTCGGTACGATTCCAGGGATACCAAATTTATATGGTTTTATTTACATTTTGACCCCTTAAAAAAAAATCCAAAACTTTGTTAAATTTTTTTTCTAAAAGTCGCCATATTCCAACAGCCGTAACTTTTTTATACATCAGTGTACGGGGATGCATAGGGCGTCGTTTTTTGCGGGGCCGAGTGTACTTTTTAGTTCTACCATTTTCGGGAAATGCTATTGCTTTGATCACTTTTTATTCAAATTTTTATCAGAATCAAAACAGTGAAAAAACGGCGGTTTGGCACTTTTGACTATTTTTCCCGCTACGGCATTTACCGAACAGGAAAAATATTTTTATAGATTTGTAGAGCGGGCGGTTTCGGACACGGGGATACCTAACATGTATGTGTTTCACAGTTTTTAACTACTTTTATATGTGTTCTAGGGAAAGGGGGGTGATTTGAATTTTTAATCCTTTTTATATATTTTTTTATATATATATTTTTATTTTTATTTTTTTGCATTTATTAGACCCCCTAGGGGTGTTGAACCCCAGGGGGTCTGATCACTAATGCAATGCATTACAATGCTAATGCATTGCAAAAAATTGTAAAGGCTCCCAGCTGTCATGCCAACGTGACGTCGGTCCTGGAGCATGCGATCACCAGCAAAATGGCGGCGCGCATGCGCCGCCAGGAAAATGGCGCCTCCGGCGCCTTTGACCGTGGCGCTGGAGGGGTTAATGCCTCCGATCGGACCGGGGACCGATCGGAGGCATTAGAGCCGGTTGTCTATTGCTTAAAGCAGTAGACACCTGGAGGCTATGGCGGCCGCCCGGCTTCCGGGCGGTCGCCATAGTTACCCACCCGACATACTATTACGGCAGATTTTGGGAAGGGGTTAAATTAGTCAAACCAAATTACCAGGAAGGTTCAAGATGGACTCCATTCAGTCTATAGGTGGTGTGGTGCCCCAAAAGATTTCCATACAATTAAAGGGGTTATCCAGGTTCCAAAATTTATCCACAAATATATCCACAGCAGTGCTAAATACTCACTTTTGCCTAGTGCAGCCTTTCCTTGACATTATTTTACTTGCTGATCCTTGTATCACTTATTTACTTGCAGTGAATCTGTGGCCAAATTACTAGAGATGAGCGAACACTAAAATGTTCGAGGTTCGAAATTCGATTCGAACAGCCGCTCACTGTTCGAGTGTTCGAATGGGTTTCGAACCCCATTATAGTCTATGGGGAACATATACTCGTTAAGGGGGAAACCCAAATTCGTGTCTGGAGGGTCACCAAGTCCACTATGACACCCCAGGAAATGATACCAACACCCTGGAATGACACTGGGACAGCAGGGGAAGCATGTCTGGGGGCATAAAAGTCACTTTATTTCATGGAAATCCCTGTCAGTTTGCGATTTTCGCAAGCTAACTTTTCCCCATAGAAATGCATTGGCCAGTGCTGATTGGCCAGAGTACGGAACTCGACCAATCAGCGCTGGCTCTGCTGGAGGAGGCGGAGTCTAAGATCGCTCCACACCAGTCTCCATTCAGGTCCGACCTTAGACTCCGCCTCCTCCGGCAGAGCCAGCGCTGATTGGCCGAAGGCTGGCCAATGCATTCCTATGCGAATGCAGAGACTTAGCAGTGCTGAGTCAGTTTTGCTCAACTACACATCTGATGCACACTCGGCACTGCTACATCAGATGTAGCAATCTGATGTAGCAGAGCCGAGGGTGCACTAGAACCCCTGTGCAAACTCAGTTCACGCTAATAGAATGCATTGGCCAGCGCTGATTGGCCAATGCATTCTATTAGCCCGATGAAGTAGAGCTGAATGTGTGTGCTAAGCACACACATTCAGCTCTACTTCATCGGGCTAATAGAATGCATTGGCCAGCGCTGATTGGCCAGAGTACGGAACTCGACCAATCAGCGCTGGCTCTGCTGGAGGAGGCGGAGTCTAAGATCGCTCCACACCAGTCTCCATTCAGGTCCGACCTTAGACTCCGCCTCCTCCAGCAGAGCCAGCGCTGATTGGCCGAATTCCGTACTCTGGCCAATCAGCACTGGCTAATGCATTGTATTGGCGTGATGAAGCAGTGCTGAATGTGTGTGCTTAGCACACACATTCAGCTCTACTTCATCGGGCTAATAGAATGCATTGGCCAATCAGCGCTGGCCAATGCATTCTATTAGCTTGATGAAGCAGAGTGTGCACAAGGGTTCAAGCGCACCCTCGGCTCTGATGTAGCAGAGCCGAGGGTGCACAAGGGTTCAAGCGCACCCTCGGCTCTGATGTAGCAGAGCCGAGGCTGCACAAGGGTTCAAGTGCACCCTCGGCTCTGCTACATCAGAGCCGAGGGTGCGCTTGAACCCTTGTGCAGCCTCGGCTCTGCTACATCAGAGCCGAGGGTGCGCTTGAACCCTTGTGCACACTCTGCTTCATCAAGCTAATAGAATGCATTGGCCAGCGCTGATTGGCCAATGCATTCTATTAGCCCGATGAAGTAGAGCTGAATGTGTGTGCTAAGCACACACATTCAGCACTGCTTCATCACGCCAATACAATGCATTAGCCAGTGCTGATTGGCCAGAGTACGGAATTCGGCCAATCAGCGCTGGCTCTGCTGGAGGAGGCGGAGTCTAAGGTCGGACCTGAATGGAGACTGGTGTGGAGCGATCTTAGACTCCGCCTCCTCCAGCAGAGCCAGCGCTGATTGGTCGAGTTCCGTACTCTGGCCAATCAGCGCTGGCCAATGCATCCCTATGGGAAAAAGTTTATCTCACAAAAATCACAATTACACACCCGATAGAGCCCCAAAAAGTTATTTTTAATAACATTCCCCCCTAAATAAAGGTTATCCCTAGCTATCCCTGCCTGTACAGCTATCCCTGTCTCATAGTCACAAAGTTCACATTCTCATATGACCCGGATTTGAAATCCACTATTCGTCTAAAATGGAGGTCACCTGATTTCGGCAGCCAATGACTTTTTCCAATTTTTTTCAATGCCCCCGGTGTCGTAGTTCCTGTCCCACCTCCCCTGCACTGTTATTGGTGCAAAAAAGGCGCCAGGGAAGGTGGGAGGGGAATCGAATTTTGGCGCACTTTACCACGCGGTGTTCGATTCGATTCGAACATAGCGAACACCCTGATATCCGATCGAACATGTGTTCGATAGAACACTGTTCGCTCATCTCTACAAATTACATTTCCCAAGATTCATCTGCTTGCTCTCACTCTCTCACTTTCCCCCTACGCCCAACAGCAGCACAACTGGGGTATTCCTGCCCCTATGAGCTGTTAGGACAGGTGGAATTTTTAATTACCTAACAGCTTTTGACCCCTATAAGAGGCCGGAAGACCTGCACCTCCCTTGTGTTTTTTTCTGTCCTGTGGGACAGGACAGGTGGTAGGGGGGAGCAGGGGTTCTGACCTCTCATAGGGGTCTGCTGCTCTCTCCCCCCTCTCTTACCTGACAGCGGAAAACCTTTTTGCTTATTTTTTCTTCCCCTTTCTCTTTTGCTCTTTCAGAGCCTCTGCTTCCTCCTCCCCCGCCGGGGGAGCTCTCCGGCTCAGGTGCGCGCCTGTAGCATTGCCGCGCCGGGTCCGAGGTTTCCCTGCGCGGCTAGGAACTTTGCTCCTGGGAACCTTTCTCTGGTTCTCCGGCTCCGCCGGCTTAGTTGTCCGCCGCGCATGCGCAGTACGCAGGTCGCGCGGCGGGCGAACTGAACTCCCCTAGAGACAAGCAGATGCCGGGGTGAGTAAGGGGGGGGTCCCCTCCAGGTCCTGAGGATCCTGGCTGTGTTGAGGGGTCCCTCCCCCCTATTTTTTTGCATTCTTTTCCCCCAAATTTGCCCCAAGAAAGGAATGGGGGCATTCCCTCTGGTAGTCCCGCCCCCTGGCCTATATAATCCCTCCTAAACCATCATTCAGTGCCTGTTGCTCCGGTTACTGGCACCTCAACTAGAGAAGCTCCTTGGTCAACTTTGTCCTGGAAAGCTGCTCCGTTGATTCAGGTTTGGTGACGGCGGCCAGGGGGAAGGGGTGATAAGGGAGTCCCACTATGGGGGCAAAAGTTTGTTAGTAGTGTTTTTTGTTTCTTCTCAGAATGTCTTCTTCTTCCTCTACTGTGGCAAAGAGGAAACATCTCTCATGCGCTACCTGCAGAGTCCCACTGCCTGACGACTCCCAGTATCGCTTTTGTCCAGGGTGTAGAGCCCCCCTTCTGAGGCAACCCCCATGCAGGAGATGGTATCCTGGGTGAAGGGCTTCATCCATGACTCCATTAAAAGGATGGAATCCTCCGCCAAAAGACCGCGTCTGGACTGTGAGTTGTCCCTGCCGCCCCTGGAGAACCTGCGCCTCAAGGACGTGGAGTCGTCATCGGATTCTGAGGAGGAAAAGGAGATGTTTCCCTTAGAGAAGATGTCTAAAGTGTTTAAAACACTTAGGATCAGAGACCGTGAAGGTGGAGAAGGCTCAAGTCGAAGGTCCCGTACCTTCAGACCTTCTTCAGAAATGCTTTGCCTGATGGAGAGCGAATGGAGGCACCCTTTGCGCCATCCAGGCGATTTAAGACCTTATTCCCGGTCTCAGAGAGTCAGCTAAAGGCGTGGGGTCCTCCGCCGAAGGTTGGCGTGACTGTGGCGAAGCTGTCGAGGCACACAGTCCTCCCGACGGAAAACGGGTCGAGTCTCAAGGATCCGATGGATCGTCGGGTAGAACGATCACTAAGACGAGTCTATTCGGCCTCCTCGGCCCAGGCCTCCCTGGGCTTGGTCGCAAATGAGGTGGCCACTGGTCTGCGGGCAGAACTCTCTTCACTTGCCAAGGATATAGATTCCGGGGTGGATTGAGATGACCTTCTGGCAGCGATGTCGGACATCACTCTGCTGGTAGATCATCTGACTGAGGCGACCCATTTCCAGACCCGTCTGGCCGCCAGATCTATGGCACTGGCTACTGCTGCTCGCCGACCTCTGTGGCTGAAACCCTGGAGGGCTGACCTCTCCTCCAAGAGTAGCCTGTGTGGTCTCCCCTTTGAGCCCGGACGGCTGTTCGGGAAGGAGCTCGACCGAATTATGGAGGGACTGGCTGACTCCAAAGGCAAGAATTTGCCACAGCCCCTTGAAGGTCGGAGTTCCTCCTTTCGTGGAAGAGGCACCTCCAGAAGAGGAACTAGAGGCCAGCGACGATCCGGCAGAGGTCAGGGCTCCTCTCGTAGGCGTAAGAACACCTCCTTCTAAACCTTCCACCTCACCCCCCCTCTCCTCCCCCCCCCTCCTCCCTGTGGTGGGCGGTCGTCTTTCCCACTATGTGGATGCCTGGCGCCAAAATATTCGGGACCCCTGGGTCATTCAGACGATCCAGGAGGGTTATAAAATTAATTTTATTTCCCAGCCGCCAGAGAAAATGGTAAGAACCCGCCCTCTTCAGGGCCCCAAACAACTTCATCTGGAGAAATCGATTCAGGAGTACGTGGACAAGGCCGCGCTGGAGGTGGTTCCTCGCGCAGATCAAGGCACAGGCGTCTATTCTCCAGTCTTCCTGGTCTCCAAGTCATCGGGCGAGTGGCGTATGATCATCGATCTCAGGTACCTGAATCACTTCATCCGCAAGGTGCGTTTTTGCATGGAAACCATCAGGTCAGTGCTGCCCTTCCTACAGCCTGGAGATCACGTCGTCACTCTGGACCTGAAGGACGCCTACCTCCACGTACCTATCTTTCCGGCACACCGAAAGTTCCTAAGGATTGCCGTATACATAGAAGGGAAAGAGGCGCACTTCCAGTTCGCAGCCCTCCCGTTCGGCATATCCTCCGCCCCCCACACCTTCACAAAGGTCATAGCTCTGGTCACTGCCACCCTGCGCCTTCAAGGCATATTTATAGTCCCCTATCTGGACGACTGGCTTCTCAAAGCTCATTCAAAGGAGGTTCTTACCACGCAGGTGCAGATCGTCGTAGCTCTACTAGACAAGCTGGGGTGGCTGGTAAACTGGCAGAAGTCAGTGGTGGTGCCATCAACACAAGTTCAGTTCCTGGGACTTATTCTAGACTCTGTCAGCATGACGGTCTCTCTACCCTCTCCTCGCAAAAGGAAGATTGCTCAGGCAGTACATCATTTATCTTCTACACGGAAGGTCACCATCAGGACGGCCATGAAGGTCCTTGGGTTGATGTCCGCTACCCTAGATGCAGTTCCTTGGGCCCTATGGCATATGCGCCCACTACAGAACAAGATCTTGAGAGTCTGGAATCACAGTTCTACAGGATTACAGAAGCCAATCCAGTTAACCATCAGCACCCGGCAACCTTGCCCTGGTGGACCCATCTGCGAGATGGGAAGTCCTTGGTCCAGCCCGTCTGGACCCTGTTGACTACAGATGCCTCCCTCACAGGCTGGGGAGCTCATCTGGGGGAGACCCCGGTACAAGGTATGTGGAATCAGCGGGAGAGGATGCGCTCATCTAAGTGGCACGAGCTTATCGCAGTTCATCGAGCCCTTCTGTCATTTGCACCACTTCTGCGGGGGAAGGCGGTCAAGGTAAAGTCGGACAATCTGACGACAGTCCATTATATCAACAAGCAGGGGGGAACCAGGTCCCCCTCGCTCTTACAAGTCACCAACCTGATCTTCTCCTGGGCAGAACGGAACCTCTCCCAGCTGGCCGCGGTACATATCCAGGGCCGCCTCAAAGTCCTAGCGGATCAACTCAGCAGAGGCTGCCTGACCGCAGGCAAATTGTCCTTGAATCAGGACATCTTCCACTACCTGACCAGGAGGTGGGGTCTCCCCGAGGTGGATCTGATGGCCACCCAATACAACGCCAAAGTAGAACGGTTTTGCTCCCTGTACCGGGAAGACAACCCTTTGGTGGTGGATGCCCTGTCAATACTGTGGAGGTTCGAACTGGCATACGTGTTCCCTTCCATCCCAATGATCCCAAAGGTATTGGCAAAACTCAGGCAGGACCAGACCTCGGCAATAGTGATCATGCCGTTCTGGCCAAAAAGGGCATGGTTCACCGACCTTATCCTTATGAGTCAGGGGAACTACTGGAGGCTTCCACCAGTCAGGAACCTGGTGTCACTGAACAGTCGGCCTTGCCTGGGCCTGGACAAATTCAACCTCACAGCCTGGAGGTTAACAGCGCCATACGTGCAGACAGAGGATTGTCCCAGGGAGTGCTAAGTACCTTAGCCCATTCAAGAGCAGAAGCAACCAATCAGAGCTACCGAAGGATCGCCCGGATATTCCGAGACTGGTGTACAGGTAACCAGCGCGATCCAAACAGAGATGCAGTCCTAGAGTTCTTACAGAACGGCCTAGAAAGAGGACTAGCACCTGCCACCCTCAAAGTCCAAGTGTCAGCTCTATCTGCTCTCCTGGAGACACGGGTATCACAAGATCCTCTTGTCAAACAGTTCCTTGGGGGGCTGCCAGGCTCCGCCCCCCAGGTACTGCCCCCCGTCCCAAGGTGGGACCTCGCCGCGGTTCTACAAGGGCTCTCTGCGCCCCCCTTCGAACCCTTATCTGAAGTGGACTGGAAGTACCTGTCATTTAAAGTGACTTTCCTGCTGGCAATAACCTCCGCCAAGATGGTTGGCGAATTGCAGGCCCTAGCGGCCTCCAAACCTTTCATAACCTTTTTCCCTGACAGGGTACAGCTAAGGTTTTCTTGCCAAAGGTACCCACACTTCAGAACACCAATCAATTGATCACCCTGCCGGTTTTCTTTCCCTCTCCTGCTACGGGGTAGGAGGAGAAGCTACACACACTGGATCTGGTAAGAGCACTATGTATTTACCTAGACCGTACAGCTCCGTTCCGAAGATCAGGAAATCTTCTGGTTAATGTGTTTGGCCACAGTAGAGGCGCTAAAGAATCAAAGGTAACCCTGTCTAGATGGATCAGAGAAGCCATCAGCTGTTCCCTACGGGCCCAAGATCTTCCTGTTCCAGATTTCCTACGAGCCCATGCCACCCGGGCAGTGGCGACGTCTTGGGCAGAGACACGGTTCCTCTCTTTAGAACAAATATGTGCTGCAGCCTCTTGGAGCTCACAGCTGACTTTTGCCAAACACTACAGATTGGACTGGCGTACAGCCGATGCTACAGTATTTGGGCACTCCGTCTTGGCATCAGCCTGCCAGGAGGACCCGCCCTAGGGGAAACAATACTTGCTAAATCCCCAGTTGTGCTGCTGTTGGGCGTAGGGGGAAAGAAAGATTATGAATGATAATCTGTTTTCCCTTAGCCCAAACAGCAGCACAAAGCTCCCTCCCTAGGAGGTACTGTTGTACAGATTTTTTTTGTATATGTGTGTGTATATCTCTTGGCATAAATTGTTCTCTGTATATCATACTTGTTACTAACACAAGGGAGGAGCAGGTCTTCCGGCCTTTTATAGGGGTCAAAAGCTGTTAGGTAATTAAAAATTCCACCTGTCCTAACAGCTCATTAGGGGCAGGAATACCCCAGTTGTGCTGCTGTTTAGGCTAAGGGAAAACAGATTATCATTCATAATCTTTCTTTCTTTCTCCACACTCCCCTTCAATGAAATCACAGGTAATAAATCACTCCACATCTGTGGTCAGTTGCTACTGTTGTTTCATTTGCAAGCTCATTCTCCCCTCCCCCTTCCCATGAGCATCTAACACAGGGATTCTTTGTCGTCCCACAGCAGCACAATATGGAGTATTTTCTGCCCCTGTGTGCTGGTAGGACAGGTGGAATTTTTAATCGGACAAATTTACATACACATGGCTTTGACCCTATAAAAGGGCACAGAGACCTTCCCCCCCACACGTTTTTTTCTGTCCTGTATGACTGGACAGGTGTTGAGGAGGCCCTGTGGCCTCCTGTATGTTTTGGAAGAAGGTGGCTGTAAACCTTCTTCTTCTCGGGGGCGGATCCAGGGCCGGGCAAGCCGGGCAACCGCCCGGGGCCCCACGCTTAGCGGGGCCCCGCGGCGCGGCCGGGACCTAACAAAATGGTCCCGGTCGGCATGTCCCGACTCCAACTGAGCTCAGCGTTAAAGCAGGAGCTGACAGCTCCTGCTTTAAACGCCTATGTATTCGGCTCATCGGCGGTAGGACGCCGATGAGCCGAATACATAGGCGTTTAAAGCAGGAGCTGTCACAGCTCAGCTCCTACTTTAACGCTGAGCTCCGGCATTTGTAGCCACGATGTGATGACGTCATCACATCGCGGCTACAATATGTGTATGAGGGAGAGAGAGGAGAGAGCTGCGGGGGAACGAGGAATGGTGAGTGTGTGTGTGTGAGAACGTGAGAACGGCATGACACTGGGGCAGATGGAGGGGGGAGAACGGCATGACAATGGGGCAGATGGAGGGGGGGGAGAACGGCATGACACTAAGGCAGATGGAGGGGGGGAGAACGGCATGACACTGGGGCAGATGGAGGGGGGGAGAACGGCATGACACTGGGGCAGATGGAGGGGGGAGAACGGCATGGTACTGGGGCAGATGGAGGGGGGAGAACGGCATGGCACTGGGGCAGATGGAGGGGGGAGAACGGCATGGCACTGGGGCAGATGAAGGGGGGAGAACGGCATGACACTGGGGCAGATGGAGGGGGGAGAACGGCATGACACTGGGGCAGATGGAGGGGGGAGAACGGCATGGCACTGGGGCAGATGAAGGGGGGAGAACGGCATGACACTGGGGCAGATTGAGGGGGAGAACGGCATGACACTGGGGCAGATGGAGGGGGGAGAACGGCATGACACTGGGGCAGATGGAGGGGGGAGAACGACATGACACTGGGGCAGATGAAGGGGGGAGAACGGCATGACACTGGGGCAGATGGAGGGGGGGAGAACGGCATGACACTGGGGCAGATGAAGGGGGGAGAATGGCATGACACTGGGACAGATAGAGGGGGAGAACGGCATGACACTGGGGCAGATGAAGAGGGGGAGAACGGCATGACACTGGGGCAGATGGAGGGGGAGAACGGCATGACACTGGGACAGATAGAGGGGGAGAGAACAGCATGACACTGGGGCAGATGAAGGGGGGAGAACAGCATGACACTGGGGCAGATGGAGGGGGAGAACAGCATGACACTGGGACAGATAGAGGGGGAGAGAACAGCATGACACTAGGGCAGATGAAGGGGGGAGAACAGCATGACACTGGGGCAAATGAAGGGGGAGAGAACAGCATGACACTGGGGCAGATGAAGGGGGGGAGGGAATGGCATGACATTGGGGCAGATGAAGGGGGGAGAACGGCATGACACTGGGGCATATGAAGGGGGGAGAACGGCATGACATTGGGGCAGAGACGGGGGGGAAATGAAACTGGGCAGATAAAGGGGGAGAATGGCATGAAACTGGGGACAGTGATAGAGGGGGGGGACATGAAACTAGGGGCAGATGAAGGGTGTATATGAAAATGGGGGGAGATATAATTTACAGGTGACTGTAGGAGGATTATACTGTGTGGAATCACATGAAAATTGAATGAGAATGGGTGGAGTCAACATAAAAGTGGGTGGGGCCTAATTGCTGCGGCGCGCTGCGCGTGCCGCACATTTTGTTCCCTCTTTCTAATCTTCAACAGTTGGGAAGTACAGGTTAGAAGTGCGAGACCCCCAGTAAGTAGGGCCCCACCACTGCTTCTTCTTTTTCTATTCTTTCTTTCTTAGAGAAAGATTTAAGTTTATTATGCATTCTTTTGCCTTACCTGTTTTGCAGAGTGTGTCTGAGTTTTTCAGCTGTGTTGCAGCTCGGTCACTGCCCAGTAGTAAGGTAGGGTGACTCCTCTCTAGCTTTTCCTCTGCGTTTCAGTACAGAAACTAAAAGCACTAATGGAAGATTATGAATGATAATCTGTTTTCCCTTAGCCCAAACAGCAGCACAACTGGGGTATTCCTGCCCCTGTGAGCTGTTAGGACAGGTGGAACTTTTAATTAACTAATAGCTTTACACCCCTATAAGAGGCCGGAGAGACCTCCTCCCCCATGTGTTAGTTCCAAAGTATAATACATAAATACAGGCTTTACAATGGAAAAAAATGGGAGGGAGCCTTGTGCTGCTGTTTGGGCTAAGGGAAAACAGATTATCTTTCATAATCTTCCATTTCCCCCTACGCCCAACAACAGCACAACTGGGGATTTAGAAAGTATCACCTCTCCTTTAGGGTGGGTGGTCTTGGCAGGCCGATGCCAGGACAGACTGTCCAAAGGCTATAGAGTCCGCGGAACGCCAGTCCAACCTGTAGTGCCTGGCGAAGGTCAGCGCCGAACTCCAGGAGGCAGCGGCACATATCTGCTCTAAAGAAAGGGAACGTCTTTCTGCCCAGGATGTCGCCACTGCTCTGGTGGCGTGGGCACGGACGAACTCCGGCACCGCAGTTGAAGGGTTCCCCCACCTTCCTCCCAGCGGAGAGCCGGCAAAAGCAAGCTGGCGAAGAGGACGGCAGATGCCGCCCCTATTCCTGAACCGGGAGAGAGGCGAGAGAGTAGGTAAGCGAACGTGGGGGAGAGGCAGCCCCTATCAGAGCAAGTATTTATTTTTATTTTTTTTATATATTTTTTTTTTAAAAAAGAGTAGTTTTTGGGGATTTTTTTGTGGTTCAGTCTGTAGAGAAACATACTTTTATGTTGAGTGCACCTGGTCTAGAGTTCAATGCTGTTTGTACTCTACCAGAGGGCTGGCTTTTGATCACCTGGGCTATCTGACTGCTGCCATTTGCTGTGTCTGCCTGTAGGCTGCCTTCTGACTCCTATTCTGCCTGAATCGGCTTCTGGCCTCCTGGAGTGGCTACCTGTCTTTAGTACCTGCTACCTCTGCTCCTGAGGGGAGCATCATGAGTAGAAGCATCTTTCAGGCACAGATAATGGACCCTCCACAAGAGAAGTAGTGGTTTGGGTAAAGGAGTTTATGGTGAGTACGGATCCAGAATAAAAGTGGAAGTTTCTTTAAAGGATATCCGTAACCCCATTGCTCAGCTCACGGAAAAACAGCGCACTGAGGCGCTACCTATCTTACCCTCCATTGAAAGATTACATGTTGAGGAGGAGTCCTGTCCATCAGACGATGAACAGTTCATTATTTCCAGCAGACCTATTGCCACTGTGATAAAACACCTAGGCTGCTGAAATCCATCCGGTCAAGGGACCAGGATGTTGAAGGGGAAGTCTCCGCGTACACCACTGGGGGAGATGGGCATTTCATGTGAATGCTGCTCTAACCAAAATTATGGAGCAGGAATGGAAGCAACCAGAGAGAGCTTACGTCTTCAAAGTAAGTTTCCCATCGATGCATCCCAACTAAACCGATGAGGACCTACTCCAAAGGTGGACCTCGCAGTGGTGGACCTCGCAGTGGCAAAACTGTCCACCGGACAGTCGGCCTATGGAGGATGGATCCAACCTGCAAGACCTCCTAGACCGTAGAGTAGATGCCTCCCCAAAGAAGACATATTCTTCTGGATCGGCTCAGGCAGCGGTCGCTATTTCATCAGCAGAAGTCTCTGATTCTTTACGGGCTCGTCTGGCTCAGTTAGAGCATGACATTGATGCTTCCAAAAACCATGGCCCAGCGACCGCCGCTAGAAGACCCCTATGGCTCAGACCATAAAGAGCTGACCCCGCCTCCAAATTCGCCTTATGTTCCCTTCCAAACTGGAAAGGTTTTTTGGCCGTGGGCTGGATGACCTAATGGAAGGGTTGGCCGAGGATAAAGGAATATCCCTGCCACAGGCTTCCAGAGGTAGAAGAGCTCCCCCTTCTCGGGGTCGAGATTCCTCCTCTCATGCTAGACCTTAGCCTCAAAGGTGTTCCAGATTTCACTCCAAATGAGCTGGGCGTGGGCTCTCCAGAGAAGTGCCAAAAAAAGACCCAATTTTTGAAGTTGAGCCACTCTCTGTGGCCAAGGGCCCTGTGGGAGGTCGCCTCTCCCACTTGCTACTGTGTGTCGAAAACAGATAAAAGATCCCTGGGTTCTTCGTGTGGTAGAGCATGGTTATGCCATCAAATTTGACCAGCCTCGCCACAACCGATTTGTTACAACTTGTGCTTGCCTGCTGTTCTACAAACCATCTTCGAAAGTCTGTCAGTGGGGGTCTATTTTCCAGTCTTCCTGGTTGCAAACCCATGGGAGACTGGGGGACCTGACATTCATCAACCTGACAGCCTGGAGGTTGACCAGTCCCTATTAAGGAATAGAGAACTATCAAGAACTGTCCTGAAGACTCTTACATGTGCCCATGCGGAATCAACCAACAAAAATTACAGCAAAATCGGTAATATATTTAATTCCTGGTGTCGGGAACACAATGTGGACTCCTCCGATCCCTCAGTTGAGGTGATCCTGGAATTTCTTCAGGACGGGCTAGACGAAGGGCTCTCGGCTGCTACTCTAAAGGTACGCATTGCCGCTATATCCACCTATCTGGGAAGGAGTTTATCTCAACACTCTTTGGGTCTGCTTTTATAAAAGGCACCATGAGGTTGAGACCAGCAGTTACTGCTCCTGTCTATAAATGGCACTTTGCAAACCCACCTTTTGAGCCTCTAGAAGACACAGAATTGAAGTTCCTACCCTTTAAAACGGTATTTCTCCTGGCTACTACATTTGCCAAATGGATAGGAGAACTATAGGCATTCTCCTCTGAAGAATCATACATCACATTCTTTGAGGATAGAGTCCAACTCAGGTTTCTAACCGGGTTCAGGCCCAAAGTGCCTTCCCTCTCCAACATTGGCCAGTTGGTATCTTTGCCTGTGATTTACCCTTCTCCTTCTTCGAAAAGAAAGAGAGAGACACCGAGCGCTCTAAGCGTAGTATTAATGCCAATTTCAGAAAAATGTATATAACAGTGAGTAATACCAGTAGACCTCTCACCTGAAGAGTATGTGTCCTTTATTGTCACATACGTAGTGAAAACTCCAGGTGGGAGTGGCTGCAGAACCAAAGAAAACACCGGAAAACCGGAGGGAAAAGTTAGGGTATTAGAAGGTCAAGGTCTGGGCTCACTGGTAAACCTTGTGTGACAGCCAAGAGTCGATACAATGGTGAGATAATAAATAGTGGATTTATTGAAAAAAAATAGCACGACGCGTTTCGGACCACCACGGGTCCTTTCTCAAGTGCAGATTTTGCTAGAAGAAATATACAAAGAATAAAATGTAAAACAAAAAATGTAGAATAAAAAATGAAATATACAAATAGTACAAGAAGCATCAAGCCCATAAATACACAAAGAACATGTTGCAGATATCAATTGCAGCAATAAATAAATATAGTAATAATAAACATGTCTCCAAAGTTATTATACTTTACAAAAGAGTGATGTACACCTCAAGAAATGGCAATGCAGATCTTTTTGCAAGGTGAGTATGTGCACAAATGGATACATAAATAAATAAATGGGTAAATAGATAAATACAGAAACCAGGTTCAGCAGGAAAAAAAAAAAAAAAGCAACAAAGCAATGAATATTAATTAAAATATTAGTTAAAATGCAGACACTACTGAAAGATACCTGTGTAATGTTTTTTCTTTTCATGTTACAATCAGTATCTATCATCTTAAACACCTGTTCTCTCAGGGATTACTCAAAGGCAAATGAGTACAAACATAGGTCAAAGCTATATTAAACCGTTAAAAGCCAGATACATGTGTTGAACAATTATATAAAAATAAAAATAAAAGTGACGGGGAAGGTTGTACTAAGCCATTATAAGCCAAATGAATATGCTAGGCCGTGACATAAAAGCCATCTGTGGCTAAAATCTCCATAAACCACATAAACAGTGTCCATAGCAGTATAAATAAGTAACATAGTGTCTTACCTGAGTCAGCCCGACTGATGCTCAGCTCTTTTAAGTTGTTCCCCGCACGTGTCATAGTGCGTGGGCGCTATACTGTGTTGGCGCCGGTCTTAGCGTGCATACACGCACGCACGTAGCATCCCTGGGGAAAGCACAGTAAGCGCGCATGCGTCACCCAATGAAGGAGTGCGCATGCGCAATTCAGTAACAGATAAAATGCTGTATGTGCGCATGTATTTTTCAGCAATCACACGTTCGCGTGCGTGCTGGTCCCGTAGAGGAAAAGATATAAACGCGCATGCGTCGCCACAGGAAGGGGCGCGCATGTGCAAAAACCAAACCAAATTGATCCATATGCGCATATATCAAATGATGGACAGCCTGCCGGCTGATATGTTGAGTACATCACTTGAATGTAACAAGTTAAGCGCTATTGGTATGGCTAAACTGAATGCTCCCATAGACAGATTTCTGAGGGGATCGTAAACTAATGGCCATGATAAGGGTATGTATGATTTTGATTTGATTGTGTGAATAAATCCATTTAGTGAAAAAGAGGGGGGGGGGGGGTAAGAAGGAGGGGAGGGGAAAAGGGGAAATGAGAAAATAGATAAAGAGGGGGGGGGAGGAAGAAACCACTATACAGCTACTGGTGTCGATGTAGGGAGATCGGTAGAATCGATGTTGTGGAATGGATGTATGGAAATCGATGTGATCAATGTTGTGAGTTTCAGTGTGGTGGATATTATAGATCAAGAGATATGTGAATGAATAGAAGTGAAAAGAAATGATAATAACTTCAGTTTTTAGTGACGTCTTCTGACGCTATATTCAGACCTGCTGGTTGGAGTGTGTTAAGCCTGAACATCCAGAACATTTCTTTCCTATTTAGACTGTGAAGTCTATCTGGTGTTGAGGGAGGAACTGTATCAATAGGTGTAACTCTAAACCCTGAAAAATCTTTATGATGATATTGTGCAGCATGGCGTGAAATACTGTGCTTCATAAAGCCATTATTCACATTACACCTATGCTGACTAATACGCTGTCTAAGGGGTCTAGCTGTACGACCTACGTACTGGAGGCCACACGGGCACTCCAGCTCGCCTGAAGAAGTCAGGTTCCACACTCTGGACCTTGCTAGATGCCTGAAGATCCATCTAGAGTGTAATCGCTCCTTTCGGAGATTATAATCTCCTCATCAATTTCATTGGGAAACAAAAGGGCCTTAAAGCCTCAAAGCCCACCATATCCAGATAGGTAAAAGAGGCTATCAAAATAGCTTTTCAACTCAGGGGTTGTCTCCCCTGCCTTCCTAAAAGCACACTCTACGAGGTCAGTTTCAACCGAGGAGGGCTTTGCCCCTAGACCAGATCTATGCTGCTGCCTCTTGGTCCTCAGAATCAACATTAATAAAGCACTACAGATCATGTATGCGTGTTACAGCAGCCACGGCTTTTGGGCGAACAGTGTTAAACTCAGTAGAGCGAGAAAACCCTCCCGAGGGGATTACTTGCTATCTCCCCGTATTGTGTTGCTTTGGGACGACAGGTAATCATTGATTATGTAGATAATCTGTTTTCCCTTAGTCCCAACAACAGCACAAGGCTTCCCTCCCTATTCCATTAGATTACTCTTGTATTTACACGTGGGGGGAAGGTCTCGGTGCCCTCTTATAGGTTCATAGCCATGTGTATGTAAATTTGGCTAATTAAAAATTTCGCCTCTCCTGCCAGCACACAGGGGCAGAAAATACTCCATATTGTGCTGTTGTTGGGACTAAGGGAAAACAGATTATCTACATAATCAACGATTTCCATTTTGCCTTCAGATGATTTTTCACACTTCAAAAGGTTTGTGTAAGTCCCTACTATTGCAAATTCAAAGAATAAAATGCCTGGATGCAGAATCCATTCTCAGTTCTTACAGATGTCTATCAAGTTATCCACAGAACTCATGGATAAAATATTTCACATAGTGCTTCATTCCCCGTACGTCCAACAGCAGCGCAAGAATGGGGTATTCCTGCCCCTGTGTGCTGTTAGGACAGGTGGAAATTTTAATTAATCAATCATAATCCCCCTATAAGATGTCAGAGAGACTCTGCCCGATTCGTTGCAGCCCTACGGCTCCAAGGAATTTTTTCCATCCCTTACTTGGATGATTGGCTTCTGAAAGCCCAATCAAAGGAGGTTCTCACCACTCAACGAAATCTAACAGTGACTTTTCTTCAGGAGCTGGGCTGGCTAGTAAACTGGCAAAAGTCAGTTGCGGTTCCATCTACCCGAGTGCAATTCCTTGGTTTCATCATAGATGCTCTCAGGATGAAGATCTCCTTACCCTCTGCCTGGAAGGAGAAGATCGGTTGAGTGGTTCATCACCTATCCCTAACCCGAAAGGTCTCGATCAGACCGCAATGAAAGTCATAGGACTGATGTCCGAGACCGTGGAGGCAGTTCCTTGGGCTCTGTGGCATATGTGCCCTCTTCAGAACGAAATCCTGAGAGTTTGGAACCACAGCCCTCTAGGGCTAATGAAGCCTATCCAGTTAACCATCAGAACCCTTCGATCACTGGAATGGTGGTCTCATCTCAAAGATGGGATGTCCACGGTCCAGCCCGTCTGGACCCTGTTGACAACAGATGCCTCCCTCTTCGGATGGGGAGCGCATCTGGGGGAGACCCCAGGCGAGTGGTCCCTCAATCAAGACATATTTCTTCAACACACCCAGATGTGGGTTCTCTCCGAGATGGATCTGATGGCCACCCAACACAATGCCAAGGTGGAGAGGTTCTGCTCCCTCTACCAGGAGGACAACCCCTTGGCAGTAGATGCCCTGTCAATACGTTTGAGTTTCAGGCTGGCCCTTCATCTTCGCTTCACTTCCCATGATACCGAAGGTATTGACAAAATCAGGCAAGAGCAGATCTTGGTAATAGTGATCATACCGTTCAGGCCAAAAAAGGCATGGTTTACCCACCTCATTCAGATGATTCGAGGGACATACTGGAGGCTTCCACTGATTAAGAACCTGGTAACCCAAGGCAACCGGCTCTGCTAGGACCTGAACAAATTCAACCTGACAGCCTGGAGGTAGATGACTCCCTATACGGAAACAGAGGATTGTCCCTGGCCGTCCAGAGGACGTTAGCCTGCCCAAGAGTGGAGTCCACCAATCGGAGCTATCAGAGGATTGGACGGGGTTTCCAGAGTTGGTTCTCTGAGAAACGGTTGGTAATTTCTGCTACAGAGAAGATTCTGGATTAGGGCTTAACTCCAGCAACCCTGAAGGTTCTTGTGTCCGCCATTTTCCGCTCTCCTAGGTACTTGTCTATAACAGGATCCTCTGATTGCTCAATTCCTAAAAGGGGCCAGTAGGCTCCGCCCCCCTATTCAGACCCCAGTGGGACTTGGCTTCAGTCCTTCAGGGGTTATGTGGTGCTCCCTTTGAGCCTCTGGAAGAGGTAGATCTAAAGTACCTCTCATAACTTTTCTTCTGGGTATAACTTCAGCCAAAAGAATTAGTGAACTCCAGGCTTTGGCTGCCTCGAAGCCCTACTTGTCTTTTTTTCCTGACTGGGTACAACTCAGGTTTGTTCGGGGGTTCTTGCCTAAGGTTCCATCTGCTCAAAACATCAATCAGGTAATCTCTCTACCATCCAATTTTTCCTCCCCCTCTTCTGAGGAAGAGAGGTTATATACCTTGGACCTGGTAAGGTACCTCCAGATTTACCTTGATTTAACTTCTTCTTTCAGGAAATCTGAAAATTTGCTAACCAATGTATTTGGGAACAACAGGGGAGCTAAAGCATCCAAGACCACCTTATCTAGGTGGATTAAGGAGGCAATTTTTTGCTACTTGCACACTCAGGGCTTGCCTACCCAAGTTTGTACGTGCCCATTCCACCAGGGCGGTTGCAACCTCTTGGGCTGAGAGACGCTCTAGGCCACTTGGAGCTCTCATCTAACGTTCGCAAAACATTATAGATTAGATTGGTGCATTTCAGAGGCTGTTGCCTTTGGACGTTCGGTTTTGTCATCCACATGCCAAAAAGTTCCTCCCTAAGGGATTATACTTGCTATCTCCCCATTCTTGTGTTGCCGTTGGATGTAGGGCAAACGGAGGGTTGTATAGATAATCTGTTTACCCTTAGTCCAAACAGCATTCAATAGCTTCCCTCTAATTTTCTTTCCTATTTGTTTATTATTATGATACTTTATAACTAACACGGGGGTCCTAACAGCACACAGGGGCAGGAATACCCCATTCTTGCACTGTTGTTTGAACTAAGGAAAAACAGATTATCTATATAATCCATTTCATCTTGCTCAAACTCTCTGTAACTGCTCACCTATGAGGATGCCGGTCCTCTTATCAGCCAGTTGATGCTATCCTTGGACCAAGGCTCCCATTCACTTCCTTCAACCCAAAATCTTGTCTAGATGGAACAAACCTCCTAAATAAACTGACTCATAACATGTAGAGTTAATGGTACCAACAAAGCTGGACCCCACAAGGAATGGTGTTTTCCTCTAATTTGTGGAACTGAGAGCAGTAAAGCTGATCCTTACTCATTTTTAGCCTCTGCTAGACAATCATATTGTCTTTGTTCATATGGACAATTCTAATCTCATTTTATTACATAAACAAGCAAAACGTTCGTTCCAGAGAATTAAGTCATGGTTCTGCTCTAAGGCCAATCTCATCAAGTATTCCGATTCACACAATTGGTCGCATGTAACAGAAAATCTCATTGGCTCACCTGCAGTACCCTCCATCCTCCGGAATAAATATTCAGGTTTTCCCACATATTGTCTATCAGATGAAGCCTCCTACATCTCATGTAATGGCATCTCAAGTCCATGAAAACTTTTCCTTCCTTATGAGGTTCATTGTGAACCAAAAGATGAAATATTCATGAGCAGAATAAAAAATTTTTTTGTAATCCTCAATTCTGTCTCCCACAATTCTCAGGAAGATGATGGAAAAGAAGGTGGATACCATAGCCATAGTGCTATCGTCTCCATTGGTCCTCCTTACATCATGGAGCCGATGTTGGGGTTCATTTCACGGTCAAGTGTTCCAGATTCATGTTACAGCCATGCTTTGTGTCAATGTCTTGTCCAATATTATCGTCTTCAGTCTCTCAGGACCAGTTCTACAGAACAGCAATCTGGCATCACCTTCAGCGATTACAGTATGGATAGCCATGCTTCGAGGTTTTATCTTTTAGCAGAACCATGCTAATATTGGTTACTCAAATCATCACTGCTTTACAGTCCCATTGGTGCTGCCTACGGACGACCAGGAATGAGAAAATTTGCTTACCGAAATTTTCATTTCCTGTAGTCTGGAGGCAGCACAGCTTACCCGCCTTTAGATGTAATTTTTTTTTTATTGCTAAATGTTTGCTGTCCTTTTGATTGTATCCATGGGGACATTAACCAATGTGTGTGCTGCCTCCGGACTACAGAAAACCAAAATTTTGGTATGCAAATTGTCTTGTTAACAACAAAATAATTGCTTCTGTTTATCAGTTTTATATTGTGAACACAAACCTCTGCTTCACTTTAACACCCTATCACTTCTTATAGTAGGTCTGTGTAGCATTGGTGTTCTGCGCAGCTTAATTCAAGGAATGTCTGGGTGTAAGCTAGGCTTTGTGAAGCTCTTGTTTGGTTCTCATCAATATGCTGTACTGGCATCCAGGTAAGTAATCCTTGTGTTAAGACTGTGTAGCTCCTTACTCACAGTCCACTGTTTTCACATGTAAAGACTGCTTAGGTTCACACCTGCGATCAGGATTCCTTGAGAGCTTGAGGACCTCAAGAATGGAAACTTAATCCGCTTAAAAAAAAAAAAAAAAAAAAAAAAAAAAAAAAAGCTGTTACCGGCGGAAACCTGCGAACTCCATAGACTATAATGGGGTTCACCAGGTTTCTGCACAAAAAATAGAGAGAAAAGTCCTGCTTGCATTTTTAAAGCAGCATTTTTAAAGCAGAACGAGGAACGGAATTCCCGAGCAGAGAGCAGGTCTGAACCTGGTCTTAGGATGAAGCTCTACTGCTCATACCATTGTAGCACAAAATCTCACAACTTAATGTTTAGAAAACTTTAATAAAATCAAACATTTGAGTAACGCTATCTTTTGGGCGCAGCCCCTATAGAACTTCCCTTCTTTCCCAAGATTGACATTCCACAGGAACAACGGACTCTGATAGAGCTCAGGGTACAGAATCCCCTCCCCCATCTCTAGCAGGCAGAGGAGGGAAAGTCTGCCCTATTTCTACCTTGTGTCCATCTCAGGACTTGTTCAGTGCAAAATAAACTGTAAGATGGTGGCGGCACCCAAACCGCACTCATGGCAGACATTCATTGATCAATAATTGGGGTCATGTGCAACATAAAGTACCAACAGCAACAGGGTGCAATTCACAAGTGCAATTTTCACGGCAGCTACATGGTGTTACTGTCCAGAGTAAAACCCCAGCACACCTGCAGGGGTCGGCAGACACCTTCACTGCCAATAGTTCAGATCCACAGAATGTATGTGTGTGGGGTGGGAAACGGGGTCCGCTCCTGTGTTAGCACCACAAAAAAACTAAATTAAAATGTACAAAAACTAAGTTGGCTGGAGAGGAGGGAAGTGGTGGACAGCAAGTGATCATTGGATGGGGGAGGGTGGGGTCACACCCATTCCTGCAGGGAACGCTTGCAGTATCGAAGGGATCTGGGAGGCCCTTTCCTGTGCATCTGAACAATAATGTAGATCAATCCCAGGATGCATAGCAGCAGTAGTAGAGGCACAATCACCATGGCAACACTGACGGCCCGTGTGTACTCATCAATATGGACAACCACATCCACATCACGGCCAGGGTCCTCCCTGCCAGTGCTCTCCTCATCTCTATCCTGCTCCTCTGGCTCAACATCAGGGTTAAATGGTGGCCTTTCCACATCTGGCCATCGGGGAACAGTGTCCGGCTCTTTAACCACTTCCTCCTGACAGCCCATGAAGTCTTGTAGTATGGATTTGGGGTACCCAGGCTCTGTCTTCAGACGCTTGTTGTTAAACATCCAGTATTTGGCCCCTTTGTAGAAGAAAGTGTGAGCTGTTGAGACAAGAGAGCGGCAATCAAATGACAGTATTCAGGTCTTCTCCTACAGTGTCACTACATTGGCTGATTCTCTGTCACAGAGCCTCACAGATAGGCTGGGTTCACATGCAGCAGTAGCATTCCGCACGGCAAAACCATATACGTGTTTCACTATATGCAGCAGCTTTGCAATGTGGTTATTGAATGTATTATTTTGTTTGAATGAATGAGACATTTAAAACAAAAAAAAAACAAACCTGTAGATATTAATGGCCTACACCACCAATCTAAAATTCCACTAAAATTAATAAAATACAAGTCATATAGTTTGTGGTTAAACACTCTATATATCAATATGCTCAGCTTATTCTGCTCTATAACATGCTGCCTGCAGATCACACTGCTTGTAACCCTGGGGCCACTTAAAGCCATCAAATATTCATCTGATTCAGCAAGGCAGACTGGACTGTAAGACTATAATCTAATACTCCGTTAGCTACTGGGCAGAGGCTGACCATGGAACAGGGGAATACAGGATATTCCTCCCAGTTAATGGAGATGGCTGACTGTATGAGAGTAGAAGTGACTCCTCTATAATCCCTGTTATTATCCATTATAGGCTGGCATGGGCCTGCAGGACTTCCATCATGACATACTCACATCCATTTGAATTCATAAAGGCACCTTTAGGGGTGTCTGGAATACCACCCCAAACCTTTATGGATTTGGGGTAACCTGTATCCACAGAGCGAGTCCTCTCATTGAAACGCCAATAACTAAAGAAAACAAATAAGAGTTTTGAGATTATATGCAGAAAAGGAGGATGGGGTTAGGGTCATGAGTGGGCTTAATGAGGAAAATGATAAAGTCATGAGAATGTGTCAGCAGGAAAGCACGTTTGTGGGAATGAGAGGGAAAATGTTAGCCCTACAGGTTGCTGCACACAATACTATGGATTTTCTGAATCTGTCAGTGATGGATATGGCAAAAATAGCAAAACTCTTCAATAAGAAGGGGGCCACATAGAGACAGTTTTTCCTGCTGGTTCTTGTATGACCCCAGGGGAGCTTCTTTTATTCTATTCTTGTCCATTTCCTGTTTTCCAATGTCTTTGTCCCCAGTATCACTCTAAATGTGAACATACTAAAGAGTGGCTGCTAGTGAGGGCACCCCATATTACCAGACAGTAACCCAGGTTGGTATTTTCCCAGGGAGAGTTTCCATTCTGTTCTAAAGCTCCCCAGATCACATAAGGGTGATAGACAAACAGTGAAATCTGCAAAGCTTACCTGTCTCCCCGGAAGTAGTAAGTGTGTTCTGTGGGCTCCCACCATAAAGCTGTATCGATCCTGTCATAGGGAATGCCATACCCCAAGTTGCTCAGTGGCTGCGGATACCCCGGCTCTAGATTAGCTTCATGAAACACCCAGTATTTATCCCCTGTCAAGCAATAATGAGTGAGAGACATATATTCATAAGCTGCTTTTCCCACATTGCTGTCTTCACCTCCAGTGTCACTCACCCACCTTTAAAGAAGACAAACTTGCTATCATGTCTCTCATATACGGCACTTATGTTGGCTGGAAGTCCTCTCCAGAAATGGCCAATTGGCATAGGGTAGTTATTCAAGACTCTGTTATTGCGCACTCTCCAGAACCAGGCACCCTGTGTAGGAATACAGTTCTGTCAGCATACTGCCCTTTCAGTGCTTATCATGGGAAAGGGGCCATAGTGTAATATGGAAAACACTGACAATTTTGGATCCACCCTGGTCTTATCCCTTAGTAGTGAATACAGGATGGCAGGAACTGTCATGTCAAAGTTACAATACTGTGCAGTTAGGTGTGGGGAAAAAAAAATGCTGCAAAATAAGAATACTTTCAAAACTGTTAAAAGTTTATTTTTTTCAATTAAAAAAGAAAGTGAATAAAAGAGAAATCTAAAACTAATATTTGGTGTGACCACTCTCTAGAGGAGGAGTCCTGGAAATGATGATACGGCTCTCACAAAGGCCTAAACCCTCAACATCATCCAGTTCACTGGTTCTCAACCCCAGGAGGTATGTCCAGCTATCTCCAGAAAAAACCCAGCACGTTGAGAGCCCCCCCACCCCTAATGGTAGTTTGTGGGGTTAGTCACCTTACCAAACAATGTTACTCACCTTTCCTAGGCTCTGGTACTGCTCCCTGTGCTTTTCTGGTTTCCAGAGATGATAGACCGCTGAGGTATAATCACAGCTCACAAGGCGTAATGATGCTATGACACCTGATGTCATCTCTGTAGGCTTGAAGAGCATGGGGAGCAGCCCCAGGGAAGGTGAGTAATTCTGTTTGTTATGTTTGTGCACCTACTCTGGGCCTCCATTAATTATACTTCACATGGGTCACATTATACTGTATGGAGAAGCTGCTATGGAAAATTATACTGTGTGGGGTCAACTATGGATTATTATACTGTGTGGAGGGACCACTATGGGACATTATACTGTTTGGGGGCCACTACAGGACATTATAGCACATGGAGGACTGTTATGGGAGGGACAATTCAGGACACTATTCTGCTACAGGGATCTTTGGCATGAGTTGGGGGAAGTTGATTTCTTAACATGAGGCGATGGTACTCTTAATCCACCCCGGTGGTAAGTGAGGAATGCATCTTACCACTTATTTCTTAAATATAACTAACTGTGGGGGCCACTATACTACATGTTGGGGCACTGAAGTGTGAGGGCAATAATTATTTTGTGGGGTGCACAAGAAGGGCCAGCATACTAGAGGTGGGTGCAGTTAAGGAGTCATTACATAATTGTTAACAAAGGCTCCAAACAAAGCCTTATTTATTTAACTGTTCCTTTAGGGGTCCTCAGTTTGGATGGTTTCTTACTAGGTGGTACTTCGCTTGAATAGGATGAGAACCCTAATCTAGTCTGGCTGGGATTACATGAAGAGACAGAAGGATTTGAGTGAGCAAGCCTACATCTACAAAAGATCTGTGGTTTGTTTTCCAAGTTGTTTGGAACAAACTCCCTGTGTGCAAGTGTACCTAGACAAATATTTAGAAGGCAAAGGGTGGTCACACCAAATATTAATATGATTTAGATACTATTATGTTCATTCATTTTTGTTAATTGACAGAAAAAAAAACTATTACAGCTTCTAAAACTTTTACACAGCACTGATTGTGGGGAAGGAAGATGTCATAGTGATGTCAGCATAGTGAGTGGAAAAAGGATGTTGTCAGTACTAGATACCAGGACTATATCTACTTACCTTGAAGACAAACATCTCTCCTCGCAGGACAGTCACTGCATCAAAGTTGCCTTCACAGATATTAGGACCATATTGGTCAGGATTGGATGGGCTTCTAGGAGGGGCATTTCCAGGACGTTCTGGTTTGCCACCTGATGGTGGCTTTGGGGGTCTTCTGTCAGGTCGGTCTGGAGTGGGATTAGGAGATGGGGTGCTCAGTGCCTCGTTGCTTTGACTTCCTGCAAAGAAGAACAAGAGATACCACAGGTCAACAGGGTGGGGCAGGAGCAACAGGAGGCAAAGGAGCCTCTGATCATGAGAGAGGGCAGTGGGGGTGAGAAAGGGAAAGTAATATGATAGAAGTAGCAACAATGGAAAGGTGATTGTTAGGTAATGTGAGATCTGGCAATAACAGAGATGAGATGAAGGTAATTAGGGGTTCTCACCATACAGCTGCTGGATTCCTCGCCTGTCATCCTCGGGCAGCTGGAAGTTTTCTGTGTCCATCCACTGATAGAATGGTGCCATTATGGCAGAGGGGTTATTAGAATGCTCCAGTCCCAGAGAATGTCCAAGTTCATGGACCGCAACCAGGAAAAGGTGATTGCCTGAAGAGCAGACAGAGACTTTTAACACTGAGCCCAACAGCTAACACCCCTCCGACTCCCAGAGCTGAAAGGGCACAGAGGAGAATCAGCTGTCAGGGGCAGAAGGATATTATCCGCTGCTATTAGCACTACAACTCCCACACACCTGTGAAGTGATTGGTCCCTGATACCCCTACTAGCCAGATCCTCACCTGACAGGTCGCTGTTATCCACTGTCCAAGGTTCTTCTAAGTCGAAATGCGCGTCTCCACCCATGCCTGGACCAGGAAAATAAGCATGTGCTAGGAAGCCACCTGGACCATCAAACGGCGAGCTGTCTCCGTGGAATCCAGAGGCGAAGAGAATGAGGATGTCGGCAGTGGCCTGGCGTTGGCGTATACTCTCATATGGGATTTCTGAGAAGGTGAGCGGTGTTGCACTTGACCACACAGTAAAGGCTTTCCGTATGGCATCCACTGAGTTATAAACACCCAGCCGTGCTGAGTGATTCTGTATACTGCAGGCAGAAGTATGGTCATTATGTGGATTTACAGGAAGGAAAACATATTTGTATACACACTCTGCACCCACTGTACATATACATTCACAAGCATTGCTTCCACCTACACACATATATACTGTATACTCTGCCTCTACTCTATGCACACATCCGTATACATCCCCCTTTGTTCTCACTGTATACACTTATCTATACAAACCCTTTCTGCACTGTACACACACACTGTCTCTACTCTTCACACAAGTATATAGTGTATACACCCTACTTTTACCCTACTTTTGCTCTACTCCCACACGTATAAAAACCTAACATGACTTGCTGACATGGAATTATCCTCCCTTGCACCACCCTGGAAAGCTAGAACTCTATTCTAGGATTTTTCCTTTCTTTATTATAATTCCCATCGGCAGCATCCATACTTTTTTATTTCCTCTTTCGTTGGCACAAGTTTACCCTTGCAGCATGCACATGTAGACGTGCCCACCCCCCTTCTTTATACACAAACACGCCCTGCCCTCTCTATGCACACAATTGCTTCTTTCTCCTGGCTCTGGACATGTTTTCGCTCTTATCTAGCAATGTCTGAAGTCACATGAGTAAAGGATCAGATTACCATTTAATAACAGCACAAATCATAAATCCAGTCACGGGTGCTGCAGTCACTTCATTTGCTATACCCCGTCACTATTGTGACATTATATCATGTATTATACTCCAGACACTTCTAAAGCTGTAACAACTTTTCTGCCATTACATCATGCGTTTATCTGCAGCTTTGAATGTGATCACAGTATATTACATCCACAAACAGAACAGCAGTTACTTTGGAGGATGTATAACGTTCTACAGCAAAAAGTTCTATAAGGTCTCAAGTGTCATAGACACCAGCAGAGTCACTGCGCCAGTCTCATGGACCATGCCAGGCACTCACCTATATGTTAGCTGCAGCTGGTTCCACTTGCGTCCTGTGTGGGCAAAACGTTTCAGTCGCATGCTAGACTTGGCTGTGCTTCCGAACTGATCAGGGACACCGCAACGTGGTTTCTGCATCCACCTGTCAACAATGTAGCAGCAATGTAAAGAGTTGACTGCCACAGTAATTATATCCATAGGTAAAAGGAGTATCACAACCTACAGTGAATGTGGCACCTCCAGTAGGGATGGATAAAACATGGAGATGGCAGCTCCAAGTGTCCATGCAATAAACCACATTCATTTACTCCACCTGTTCCAGTCATACCCAATTTTGCCCTGCAGTTTTGTGGCCCTTACTCTTTAGTGGTCTGATCCAGTTCTCCCGTCACTGGGATCCCATAGAATTGCTGCATTTCAGAGATGGCGGAGGACAGGATCTGAGCAGAACGCAGGGTGGACATACGACGACTGGCTGGGGGGAGGTAGCCATAGACCCGCAGCCAGGCCTAGAGGAAGGAAGAGCACACATCTAAAATTGCACATTGAGCAGCAACCTCTGAAAATTGGACCAGGAGCACAACATGAGGAAACGTAGCACTGTTCTATTCCTACTCACTATGGACATAGTATGTGACCATCACAGCACCTCACAGAGTAAATGTACTTTACCTGCATCATCCTATACTGCAGAAGATTGTGTTTACCGGACACCCCCTTTATATTAGTTGTCTGTATACACCTGCTCCATCCTTACACCAGGCACCAGCTTTATGGTACATAACACAGATCAGGATGCGACTAGAGATTTAGTGTTATATGAAAGTGATAGAGAGCAGAAGGCATAGGCGTGCTCACATCACCCAGGGGCACCCAAGTCATAAAATGGAGGTTATTTTCAGTCATGTGACCATACTGTGCAGGGGATCTGATAACATTTCCCCTTCTACTTGTCTGTGGGATGTTACTGAAAAAAGAAATTAATATTGACACTGCTAACCCTGCAGCAGGTGGTGAACCAATACGGAGCATCAACTGACAACCTAAAGATATGCTGATGATGGATCCTGACAGATTAGGCGTGACATTGTTATCAGACTATAATATACAACTGCTTGCTGATGGTATACGCAGTTGCTGATGATGGATCCCAGGTGACAGATGAACACTAAGGATCCATTGCTGAAGGTAACTTCGCCCACTCTCTGCCATTGTTAAGAAAGCCCTTACTTCATGCTATGTTTTTGTCCCTCTGTACAGGAAAGCGAAGTCTATTTCGCAGTTGTGTCCAGTAACAAAATCCCAGCACACTGCATAGAATATTGTCTTTTACAAGAGCTATAGTGGCCATCTCAGCAGTGTCACATGGGGGCCTACAGCCCCCACCCCAATCAATAATAGAGCTAGACTAGCTGCAGGGGAGGATGAGGGGCCCTGCCAGCATGGGGAGAGGCTGGACAGAAAGGTCAGGGATGGGTCACACAGGTAGTGCTCGGGTCCTGTAGGTCCAGTCGCAGCCTTCCTAGGCCCGCACCAGAATTAGATACCTCAGCCCGAGAATCGTCCTCGCCGGCAGCTGTGCATTCCTGACAGGAGAGAAGGATGAAGCTGCATCCCAACAGCAGCAGCGCCCAGCCACTTCTCCCCCTGCGCGGTCCCCCGCCGGCCGCCATGTCCTGACTCTGCTTCTCCTCTTTGTTTTACTGTAGTATCTGGCAGATGTGGCGACGTTCCAGCTAGCAGGGCCTTACTCCCCACTGACAGCCGGCCCGCTCCATGGGAGCGCCCCGAGCAGCACCTCCGGCTCACAGCGCAGACGCCGCCACCGGGGACCCCGGAGCAGAGTCCCGCTCCAACTCCTCCCCACACCCTTCTCCAGAGCCACGCCCCAGAGCTCCGCCCTCCCACTGCCCCGCCGCCCAGAAGCCTCTGTGAGGGCGCCTCCTCCTGGCTGGGAGCCCGACAACTGGGAACGTTTCATCCGCAACATTGCGGCATTCAGCGGGCAATTCTGGAGGAGCCTAAAAGGGAGTGGGGTCCATGGAAAGCGTCAGACGTGCCCCCTCCCACACACAGCTGTGCCGCTGCTGCCTTCCTGACATGCCGGGTTATATCCGTGTGGAGAGTCACAGGAGCTGCTGGAAATCATCGCTGCACAATACAATGACGTTTGACTTTCATCCAACAGTGTCAATGACCGCACTAGCGCCCGAGAGATCCATAATAGACTCCGCCAGGGGGGAGGGGGGAGGATGTGCACATGGAGTGGGGGTTTGTTTTTTGTTACAAGCGACGTAAAAAAAAAAAAAAAAATCTTCAGGAATTAGGAAACTTTTAAGGGATTTGGGTTTGTTTGTTTTTTTTGTTTCAGTACCGGGCCAATTTCTGGTCCAGGACCAGACACGTTTTAGATTGTATATATTTTTTGTATGTGCAGGTTAGAGGGCTGTAACATTTTTCTCATGTCTAAATTTTTGCATTCTTTGGGTGACACAGAGGGCTTTATTTTTATGTTATTCTTGAATGTTTTCATTTTTTTTATATTTAAGAAAAAAACAATAGGAGGGAAATTGTCTTTTTTTTTAAATAAGTAAAAACCAGTGCTACAGAAAAATGTTATAAAATAGTATTTCCTCTCTATTCAGTAACTTTTTTTTATATGGGTCATCAGGGGTATAACCTTTAATAAGGTTTCATTGGCCTATTTAATTTTTTAAAAAACTTTTCTATTAATTTTTTTCAGATTATGTCCATATAAAGGTCAAAAAAACCCATAAGTTTTCAGTAGGTGATTTTTTTTTTTTTTTTTTAATGGCTAACTCATAATGACGACAGAATATAAAGGTCATAAGGGACCTTTGGGGACATCACTTTTTTTTGTATTAGACACCGATTTCCCCAGCAACGCTCTTAAAAAACGCTGGATCACATGACTGCCAGGACAGAAGGCGGCCACATCATGGTGGTGCCCATAGCTGTGTATACAGCACACATTGAGTGCTGTATACACAGTGATCAAGAAGGCAGGGAAGGTAATAAACCTTCCCTGCCTTCTGTCTAGGAGCTCCAGCTGAAGTTACAGCCGACTCCCAGCTTCAGCAGCTGCATGATCTCGTGCAGCTGCTGTGTTCTGCTTGGACGTACCAGTAGGTCTTATCAGAACAGAGCAACCAGTTTCTGGATGTATAAAGTTTATAGGCAGTCTGGAAGTGGTTAATACTACATCAAAAACCACATCACTTTTTTTCCTGTATGAAACTCCTTTAGGCTAAGGCCCCACAGGCCGTATCCGCAGCACTAAAGCGCTGCAGGAAGAACCGCTGTGTGAGCACATTGCGGTTCTTTCCGCAGCGCTTTTAAAAGAGAAAGTTTACAGAGTTTTCCTCTGCAGACTCTCTTAACATTATATCTACAGGAAAGCCGATGGCGTTTCCATGGATATAATTAACATGCTGTGATTTGCAAAACCGCAACGGCTTTGCAAAATCGCAGTGTGTCTGCGCTGCAATCTTTTCTGCAAAGTGGGAGATGGGATTCGCATGAATCCCTTCCACTTTGCCGGCACTGTACAATGCCACGATTTTCCCCGCAGCGTCTCCGCTGCAGGCAAATCGTGGCATTTCCGGTCCATGGGGCCCCGGCCTTAAGGCTAGTTTCACATCAGCAGCAGTCAGAAAAAAAAAAAAAAAAGTTCTCCATTGTCCTTCAGGATTTCTAGAAGGAGTACACAGCCAGAAATAAGGAAATCATGGCTTGTTCCAGACAACAGAAAGTTCAGACATTTAAAGGTGATATCCATTGGCCACCCAGCAAGAAAAAGTGGGGGGGATTTTATGTTATAAATTTGTAAAAAAAATAAAATTATATATATATATATACATATATATATATATATACATATATATACATACACACTTCACTTTTAATTATCTACAACTTAAGTTTTTTGTTCACAAGAAAACCGTTTTAAGTCAGGAGTCCTAGGAATAACAGGTGCAATCACATGGAAAATGGCGTGGAATCCGCATCAGATTCAGCGCTAGAAAATAAATAAATCTCCCATTGACTTCAATGGTTTCCTTTTTCTGCCAAAAGGAACCCATTGAAGTCAATGGGAGGCTTTTTTTTTTTTTTCCAGCGCCGAATCTGATGTGGATTCCACACCAAATTCAGCGCCATTTTCTGCCGTGTGAATGCACCCTTATGAGGCTCATCCACAGTGGAGTTTATGATGTGACATTTCAGTGAAGACTTAATATTTTAGACACTTTTTACCACCAAACACAAAAACCATCTCAAAAGGGGAAATGAATCAATTACAAACCCTAAGGGGGAATGTATGAAATGGAGGTGGTGACAAGAGTAAAGCATGAGCTGCAGATCCAGAGGAAAGGGAGATTCTGAAAATGCTGGTGAGAGACAAAACATCAGAGCTGCAGGTCATGACTTTAATGTGTAACTACAGAATCCATACATACAAGTGAGAACTGAAAGCTACAAAATACAACACAGGACCAATACATTTACAAAACATTCAAAATTCTACAAAATGGCCTGTATTGGTCCAGGAACAAGGGGCTCTGTACAAACTGCAGCCTGGCTATTAGGATAGGGTGAGTGGCTCACCCCAAAATACAAACCAAACCCCATGTCTCAGAAAATAGTGTCGCTTCTCTCTTTACAAGCGTCAGTGTCTGGTGTCCAGCGCCGTACCACAGCGAGCCCTACCCCACCACCAGCTCCACAAGTGCTCCTGTCCCTCTGCCATGGTCAGTCTATCTTCTGTCAAACAATGCACCAGAATGGAAGAGTTACCATCCGACCCCCAGCAGACAGACAAATCCAGACTCAAAGGCTTTGTGTTCTCAGATCAGTATTTACAACATGAATCAAGAAAAAGAAAAGAAAAATTCTATTCACAACATCCTTTGTTTGGCCAAAAGAAAAAAGGTGGGGGAAAAAAAAAAAAAATATAATAAAACTCCCCCAGATGTCAGCGCTGGACTTTTGTGACTGGGAAGAGAAGTCAGACTCTCAGCTCAAGTGTCGGGCGGAAAATAAAAGGATTCTTCACATTGCAGACTTGTGTGGTCATCTGTTCAGTCCATGAAGGTGATGTGGCCACCTAGCTGGCACCTGTACCCTCCATCACCTGCTGAGCTTGCTTCTGCCCCATACAACACTGCGCCACCGATTGGAATAGCCTGTTGAGAAGAGGAGAGGAGTCATGGGTCTATTTATATCAAGTCCAGGCTATAAATACACATTGGAGGAGGGTGGCAGTGGATGAGAATAAAACACCAACTCCACAAAAGATTAACAGAGGCCTCCAGCCAGGGGCACCACCACTGCTCAAGTTGTGGACAGGAATGCAGAGCATGAGAGACAGCCACAGAGTCATCCATGATCACCAGACGGGGCACTTACTTCTCAATCTCTGGGGCACAGTGCACAAAGTCATGGTTCCAGAACTTGAAGGCAGGGTTTTTAATAAGCTCAATAAAGGTGATTAGTAGTCCCCAGGGATGAGGTCTGTTCACAATGAGTCGCTCCAGCAGGACCCTAAAAGATACAATTGTAGGTTAGCAGCTACTCCTAAGTCCTGGGTGTGTGAGTTAGTGTTCCTCTCACAGGCAGGTGCTCACCGGGTGATCTGCTCCTGTATGGCCTCGGTGTTGGCCTCAGCAAAGAGGTACAGCATAGTGCAGCTGAAATAGTGCGTGTGACTATTGGGGTAACGCAGCTGGTTGGCAATGGCATTAAGGAAGAGGTAGCGACCTGCAGAGACAAAAGTAAAAAAAAAAAAATTAATTTTTTTTCTTTATACGACTGTGAAGTTGTACAACTACGTGAGCACAGAACCCAGGATCTCACCTTCAGTATCCAGGTCCACAGCCAGGTTTTGGAAGATGTCCATGTGGGCAGAGTGTGTGATGGTGCTCATGGAGGGCGTGCTGCCCTTATTGTGAATGTGAGCGATCGCCTGAGTGCCCACATAAAGGACCAGTGCATTGATCAGCTGGATGCTGTAGCGGTTTCCAGGCTCATTAGAGACCTGCAATGAAAGGGGGGGGGGGGGGGGGAGAAAACTAGTTTAGGCTAAGGTGCCACATTGCGGAACTGCAGTGTTTTTTGTTGTTGCAGATTTTGCTGCGTTTTTGACCCAAAGCCAGGAGTGGATTGAGCAGAAGGAAGTAGTATAAGAACTTCTATATCTCTCATTCCTTTTGTAGCCAGTCTTGGCTTTGACCGAAAAAAAAAAGCGCCATGTTTCCACAATGTGGGGACTCGCCCTTAAAACAGGGTTCTCCATCGCTGAATCTAAACAAGCTTTCTAAAGAAGCTTACCTGTAAGTTGCTGCGGAGCTCAGACAGGAAGGTGACAGGAGAGCGTGTCTTCAGATAAGAGTCCAAGTCCTTCTTGAACTGTGGGGGCATCACTCCAGTGAAGTTTGTGAGAATTCTGGGAGCAATGTTAATCTCGCTCAGCATGTCAACCTGTAGATGGAAAGCTGCTGTTAAGTGGGTGATGCAACTGGCTGCTAAACTATAGGCTTCTCATAGCTGCAGAAAACACTTGTGACAGCACCTGCTCTGTAACACCAGTTAGGATACTCATTTATACATGACCAGATTGGTAAAACATCACCATAGGTACCTTGAGGTTAGGAGTAAAGGGGTCTGGAAGCCTCATGTTGCGTGGGAAGGCACTCAGAATCAGGTTCCTCAGCTGGATGCAGTTGGGTGGGATAACATCACAGAAGCCATAGTGATAGTCACAGAGGAACTCAGGGAAATCATGCAACAGCACAAGAAGCACCCTCAGTGTGCCCTAAAATCAGTAAGAATCCACACATGAGCCTATCCTTTATACACAGACAGCTGCAATATATTCTTTATGACCACTAACCTTGTAGAGAATTTGCATAGGTTTGGAGAGTTCAACATTTCTTAGGAACGGAGCAAGATACTTAAAGAGGTCGATCAGCAGTTGGGCATACATGGGCCATCCCTACAGGTAAAAATATTAGACTATGTATGGTACAGGAAGATACTGAGGACTCTGGTAAATTCAAAAAGCTCAGACAAACCTTTTGCTGCGGTGTGTGTGCCAACATTCGTGCAATGAAGATTCGATGGGAGATCAACTCCAGCCAGGCATAGACGAAGCCTGCAGCTTTAGTAGGCCGAAGGATGTGGAAGGTATTGCTAGAAATACAGGAAGAGATTAGGACAGGGCTTTACATCATAAGCGGCATCTAGGCAGGCAGAGACTTACCAAAAAGCTGTGAGAGTCTGAAAGTTGATGGTCTCGAGCACATGCTCCGGAGCATTCAACTCAAGCAGCAACATAATGAAGATTCGATGATATGGCAGTTGCTGGAATTCACTCTGCCTCACCTCATGGTCCTGGAGCAGAACCCCTACCACAATCCCCAGGACCTGCAGGCAACACAAGAGGGGTCAGAACAGGGTCAGCAGATCCCAATCCCCACACAGCAGACACACACATACACTCACTTTATTAAGAAGATTGATCTTAGTCACTGTATTGGTGGCCTCTCCAGAATGCTTGACCAGAAGAGCGATCAGTCTTACAAAGGCGTCCAGATTATGATAGCATTTTGCACGGATCATTGTGGGGTTAGCTGCAGGGTTGTGCTGCTGTTCAGCCTGAGCTCTGTAACTGATTTCAACACACATCTCTGTGCACAGTCGGAAGAACCGAGTGATCAGGTCATCAGTCTTGAGGATCCCTTGCTGATGCATCTGACAGGAGAAAACTCACAGTCATTAAGCCAGTTCACTCCAATCACTGCCCAGACCATGTGGGTACATCAACGTGCTCACTCACCTGTCCAACAAACGCAGAGAAGGCCTTTGTGCTGTCCCGCCCGGCAGCTGCAGAATGGTACAGGTTCACCCACTCTCTGAGCAGATATTCCGCTTTCTCTCGTAGGCCTGGAGGATCATCATACTCTGAAGCTTGAGAAATGCCAGAATGCATCATGAAGTTGGGTCCACCCTGGGCCCGCTCAATCATGGCTTCAAAATTAGAGCGCAAAACATCCATGAGCTGGGGAAGCCTGAGACAAAACGGTAGATACGTAACTACCTGGACATTAGTCTAAAGAACAAGTACAATCATGTATATAGCAGATACTGTACAGCCCCTCATAGCACATACTGCTCATGAAAAGCACAGATGTTTAGTAAGAGGGGACATTTCCTATTGCACCACAGCGTAACCTCCATCCTAGACAGAACACAGGCTTAAAAAATGGTGCAAAAAATAAATAATAATCCCTGGCCTCAGAGCCTGCACTCACCCTTCAGGAGCATTGCCTCTTGAGTGGGCATTGATGCGCATTAGTGTTTCTATGGTGTGGAAAAACTCTGCTTCAGTAACATGGCTGACACTGCGCTCATCCACCAACAAGATCTTCACCAGTTGCATGGCAAAGGCTACAGCCATGTAATTTAGGCCGTTCTCCATAGACTGGACAGAGACAATGAGTTTAATCAGGATAAAATTAACAAGTCAGTGAACCAAAACAGAAAATCTCCTGCAGTAGCTAGCTACCTGTGCCAAATGGACATCATACTGCTGCATGTTCACAAGATGATTTCGGATCAGAAGCTCCACAGCCTCCACATTATATTTGTATTCATCCCGGCACTCAATGAGACACCTGTCACACAAATAGGCTTAAGAAAGATGTAACAAATCTTCCCTAGGAGACATTCACTTAAACATATTATGCTTACCTAGTGATTTGTTTATTGCACCACGGTGAACCATAGGCCCGACCATCCTGAAGAGCCTTTAGCACAAGGAGATGACATTCCCGATATCTAAGGAGGAGGTCAGCATCTGCACCACTTGTGGCATCCAAGAGCCCCTCTACAGCCTGTGCAGAAAAATAAGGATGTGGATTTACTGCTCAGTTGAGGAGGCGGCATGACTTCAATTAGAAGGCTGCAGTTGCAATTCTTACCTTCTGCAGCAGCCCTAAAGCTGCAATGGCATCTCTAGAGTTTCTAGCAAGGGCCACAGCTTCCAGTAAACTGCGCAGAGCCTGAGCCTGGGGGTTCATAGCCAGAGCAGGAGGAATTGCATGCAGATGTTGTTCCAGTTCAGTTATGCACTTATCATAAATTTGAGCAACATCATCGGTAGCCCAGGCTTGTTGCTGTAAAGAAAAACATTTAAACACTAAAGCAAAATGCAATCTATGTCCACAGGCACAGAACGCCAGGTCAGTGCTGCCATTACCTTCATGGGCTGTGCCAAGAATCCCGTGGGCTGGGTCAAATCATTGGTCGGTAGGAAGCCAGGAACATTACGTGCAAACTCCTCATAAACAGCCAGCTGTTTAGGATCCACACCTCCAACCTGCATGGAAATGGTAAGGTCAATAGTCTGCAGAAGAAATTGTGCAGAACCATCTAAGATAGTCCCTCCTGCTAGTTTTATGGTTTGGCTGTGATGGAGAAGCTGCAGACAGAAGTTACCTTCAGTCGGATTTGTTCTGGCATACGTTCAGCTTGGTAAGTCAGCACAACAGGATCACAGTAGCGCCGGCCTTCCTGTCGGGCATGTTTCCTTAATTCAAACTCCTGTGTAGAAAGGCACAATTAGCAATATAACAATCCTGCAAGGAATAAGTCAATATGAACATTTTGCATTTGCTTATAGATCCTCTTAACACTGTACTACTAACTATGACATTCTGTCCATGGAGTGTGAATTCTGGGTGCATGAAAACCAGTGGAAAGAATAACTGCACTAGTGGTACATTATTTTCACACCTATGAAGCATCAAGAGAAGGATATTTGCACTCCTAATATATCACACCTCTTCCCTCCAACCATTTCACACTAAACAAGATTCAAATTTAACATTGAGACCAAAAGGAAATCTACCGTTGCAAGCCGTTTGTCCATTTCCGGCCCAGCCTTCTCCACTGCAGTCTTCTGAATAAAGCAGCAGGCCAGTTCACAGTTATCCTGAGCAAGCTGAGCAGCCGCCTGTTCCATCATCTCACGCTGCTGAGGGGATGCTGCCTGCAGAAAACACTTTCAGTCATTAGTGAATTAATAAACACTCCGAATCACATCAAAACCACAAACCAGAAACATACCCGCATAGCTGTGGCAAAACTGTTCTTCAAGTTGGATGCGATGCTCATGAGCAGAGGCTCTCGACAAGTGATCATGGCCATACCAGCAGTAAGATTGCGCATCATGTGATGCGCAGCCACCCTCATCCGAGATTCTTCAGAATCTAAAGCAAAATCCTTACGCACAATCTGTTCACAGGTAGTCATTGCTATTTTGATGGATCTATCAACCACAGGATGAACAAGCTCCTGCACTGCACGCTCTATAGCCTGGCGTACACACTGCTTAAGCTGTGGATGTGCCTGGAAGAGTGGTATCTGGGGGAAGGGAAGAAAAAAAAAAAAAAAAGTGTCAATCATGACAGTTAAAATGTAAGGGGAAAGCCAAGGTTGTGGCACAGTGCACTTACCGTGGGATTAAGTGTGATATGGGGAGCCAGTCCAGCAAGTGAATAGACATGAATGTCATGATAGCTGTACTGTGGCTGAGGAGGTGCAGTGGCCGTGCATGTAGCACTGGGTGGTGGCGCAGTGGCAGTAGCTGCAAAACAAATACGTTTTTTTTAAATCTGTGCAGGATAAGAAACTGACTAGAGTAGCAGACAATTCATACCTGTAAAGACTGCATCAGACTCCTGCTTTTCAACAGATGCCCAGAGTTTCCCAGCTGTGCGGATGGCATACTCATTGGCGTTTGTAATCGGTGGCAGCTCCTCCGGCTGTTTCACATCTTTCTTGGGGGCAGAAAGTTGCTCATCCAATGACTTAAGACGATCCTTGTCCTTCAAAAGGTTGCCAGGCTTCAAGTCATTTATGTCTATGGCCAGATTTTTACATAGAACTTCAATCTCAAACTTGAGATTCAGCTGAAGAAGAAGAAGACCTTGTGTAACCTGTGCAAACACCCAACAATCCTCTAGTACAAGAGTCAAGACACACCATCCTAGTGCAACTCACCTTTAAGTCATGTTCTTGGTGAAGCTCTGCCAATACATTCATAATCGCCATAGTCCATGGATTCGGGGGCCGAAAAACCTGTAAGCAAAAATTTGTAATGAGCTTGAAAGTTATACATGTCCAATAAATGCAGCATCAAACCCAGGATATGTCACTCACCACACTCCTGACACTGGACTCCAATACTTTGGCAACAAAAGGGACAACATAGAGAAGCTCCTGTTGTCCTTTCACATAGGCTTCCAGTAACAAGGACTTCACATCCAGGTCCTAGGGAGAGGGGAGGGAACAAACTGTGAGATGATGGAAAACAAGGCCCATACTGAGCATATAGGTATTCTTCTACTAACTGTGTGCAGGATGGGTTTGTTCTTTGCCAGTGTTATCATCCCCAGCCAGTGGCCCAAGTTCTTCAGCAGCGATCGGTCAGAGAAGTTGGCAGCAGCTTTGTCAGATGTCAGGAGCACCTGGAGGAGGACACAGGAAAGCACTGATGTGAAGACTGGACTTATAATGAAGAGGCGAGTAGATGATCATTTCTTACCTTGATATTCCGGTAAGTCTCTGCCAAAACCATTTTGTTGAACTCAAGATTTTTTAATGCATCCAGGAAGTTGGAATACAAGCTGTGGAAATTAAGTTCAATGCTGACTCTCTTCATCACCAAATACTGAGACACCCATGGCATGAATTCATCTTTCACCGTCTCCTTCAGTTCTTCCACCTGTCACATAATTGGGTAAACATTTAGTAACAACAATCCCCTGCCTAATACAGAGGCACCCTAGCACCTGTTCATATACAGGAATGCCACAAATGGTAATCCCCACCCAATGGAAGTCTAAGCTTTATTCATGCCTGCCCGCCATCTCAGAAGAAAGACTCCTGACTTTATATTGAGATCTTTCTTATAATGGGCTTCCTCTACAAACCTTTTTAGGCAGCAAAAGAGATGTGATATTGGTGCCAATAGGTCCAGCCCGTTACAGATAAGCAAGGCACGGAGATGAGAGCAATCACACAAAGAACATAGTAAACAATTGCATCCAAGCACTCACCTTCTGTGCCATATTAGACTGGGATAAGTTATTAAAGATGAAGGCTATCTTCTCTTGCACATTTTCTGGAGGTTCCACAATTCTCTCTGTTTGGTCGGTGGCCACAAGCAGAGTGTCTATGTTGGTAGTGTTGATGGACGGCTGAATTAAAAGCAGCATGTTAGCCATTTCAGAGTAATGTGTCAGACATTAAGTTAAACAAACCACTGAAGTCTTACCGGAACATCCTTTTTAAAGCTGACCCCAGTAGGTCTGGTTATTGTGATTGTTTTTGCTGAAGTTGTAGCTGTAGAGGTGGTGACTGCATTTGTGCTCACGGGACCAGGAAGAGGAGCTTTGGCTGGGACCTGGGCCTGAGCTTGTGCCTGGGCTTGAGAAAGTGCAATGCTTCCAGGGGTGGTAATAGAACCCTGCATCTTGACTGGAGGGTCGCGAGACTGCTGGCCATACTCTATGTACTGAACAAAAGGTAAACACCAAAATACACCAACGGTGCCAGTTAAATAGTGCTTGTTCCACAGCATTTGCCAGTTTTATCAACTGTGCTTGCTGTAGTTAGAGATTAACAACATGTGAGTTTGGCCCCACAGTAGTTACTACACTTACCTCCTGTAGGTGATGAGGGAACTGGATAAAGTGACTGATTGAAGCCAAGTGCTGGCAATACTGAGGATAATCTTTTAATCTGCGGAGGGAAATAAAGATTCATACATAAATTAGAAACTCATACTTGGGGCAACACGGTGGCTCAGCGGCTAGCACTGCAGCGCTGGAGTCCTGGGTTCAAATCCTGCCAGGAACAACATTTGTAATGAGTTTGTATGTTCTCTCAGTGTTTGCATACTCCAAAGACATACTGATAGGGAAAAATGAAGATTGTGAGCCGCATAGAGGACTCACAATCCACATTAAAAGTTTTTAGAGGTCCTCTTTAAGACTTATCAAATAGCTGCTGCTCCTCCAATTCTGCAGCTGGGGTTCTCTAGCCCCCACAGTTCCCAAGAAATCAATGCTGGTATTTTTGGTGCCCGATATGCCATTTAGGCTCTGTACTGCCAGAAGGGCGTTGTCAGGCAAAGGGTGTGAGCAAGCTCTGACACTGGCTGCCTCGGATTGGAGTTCTGAATCTCTCCCACCTGCCCGACACTACCCCTTCTGGCATTACAGAGCTTAAAAAGAACATTTAACGTCCTCATAGTTGTGTGGTATTGTATACCGCTAGAAAGTCTGTGTGCTAAGCATCAGTGAGGCTTGAAAAAGCACGCCCTGTGCAAAACAGTGTATGAAAATAAAGCTCTGGTGAGTGCCCACTCAATTTTTCTTCTATTTCCACTGCTAGATATATTGGGGTCATTTAATTTTGGTACCACAATCTCCCGACTGTCAGAAGGGCAGGCCTTACAGGATAGCATCCTTGCTAGCTGTGAGGAATGCCCTCCCCGGCAGTACTTTTCCAAAGACTTTTACTGGGCGTTCCTAGACCACACATCTATAAGGGCATGAGAGTCCTTTTTAAATAGCACATCAGGCAAAAGAACTAATTGCACTTGTCGCTTGGGATTGGTGGAGGCTAGAGAGAAAGATGCCAACTGCAGTGGAATCATGGAGCGCAGTGGATGCTAAGAATTAGAATTAGTGGAGAAGGTCAAAGGTCCTGTTAAATGGCCAAACCAGTTTTATAACTTGAGTATTATAGACACCGCAATGCTCAATACCTGATTTTTTTAGCTAAATGTTTTAGTATGAGTGATTGTATTATGACTTAATGGTTTCTTTTCATAAAGACAGATTAACTGTTTTTAGTCCCCCTAGAAGACTAACTTGCAATCTTCTGATTTCACAGGGTTTTCCCACCTTTCCCACCAAAACAATTTAGACGACAACTGGTCCTTTCATGGGGCAGACTTACTACTGTAGTTCCACCTAGACTATAGTAACATGCACAAAACATGGCACCACTAATTTGTTTGTCAAGTGGGCAAAGCTTAGTAGGAAAATAGAATATTGCTGAAATGCGCCACAATTTTGGCTCAGTTTAAGCCAGAACTTTACATCAACTAAAAAGGTTAAAAACTAAGGGGAATAGACAGCTAAAAATATACCAGATTTAGGATCTAGCACCACATTGTACTAGTAGTACTTACATTTACACTAGTAGCAAGTACTAGTACTTACATTTACACAGTACAGAGATTAGAATTAATCTGTAATTTGGTGACCGATGGGTAGGATAGTTAGACTCTGATATAAGGGTATCTGCAGTAGTTTGTATAATGCCCTAGCCACCACAGCATAACAGTTAACACATCAATGACTTGCCTGTTTTTAAACCTATCTAGTGCAGCAATGCCAAAGAAGTACATTTTGGATCCGTAAGGTTTACGGAGAGCCTCTAGTACATAGCGTAGAGCCAGGCCCAGAGCCATGTAAGTTACAAGTCCCTTTTCAATGATGCCACCAAATAAGCAGGCAGTTATATGAAGTTCCTTGTCTGGGTACTGGGGGAAGAAGCGATATTCCTCAAACAGGTTTCTGAGCATGCAATTAAAGACTTCCCGCTCCCGTTTGATATTGGAATCTTTGAACCTCTGCAGCATTTCCAGCACCTGAAAAAGATGACATAAGGATCAGCAAGGATGGAATACAGGGGTAAAGGACTTTGAAAAGCAAAACACACTATATTGTATAGACAAAGTTTGTCAGTCTAACATGGAAGAAAAGGTCTAAAATTGGCTGAGACCTACCTCATCCACAGACATGGTCGGGTGAGGGGGCTGGTTATATATCCGTTGAAAATAGCTATTTGCCTCATCATCAATCTCTTTAGTAAAGTGCTGGTTAGCCTCTGGCCACACCTGAGACAGATCAGCTGCAGGAGACAGAAGGATGTGCGTTAAGCCACTTACTACCCAGCAGCATACTCAACACTGAAAAGGATCAGAATCTTTCAACTTACTCTGCTGGAATGTCGGCTGATTGAGTCCAGAAGTGCTGAGTTTTCTTTGTCCAAATGGGTCGTTATTCACAGCAGGAAGCCCTAAACCTCCTGTACCCATTCCAGAAAGACTGCCTGTGCCAGGCCCACAAGAGACCATTAGAAATCAAAATACAATAATGCAAGACACATCCCAACTTAGTCTGAAAAATAAGAGGATTGTAGGGCAGTACCTGGTAACTGTGAAGAGAGACCACCAAGGCCACTGAACGCTGTGGATTGGTTTGGAGTAGTCAGTGGTGGAAACGCCTTTGCTGGTGACTGCGGTGTGCTGAAGGCAGAGCCCAAGTTGGGGGGAAAAGCAGGCAAGTTCTGTGTGTGAGGAGCAGCAGAACCACCAATGCTGAGAGAGGCCATGGCAGCAAGTGGATCAATCTAAATTAAGAAACCCAACACACAAGTACAAGTTTATGAATAACCACAAGGTAGTAGAGAAGTTACTACAGAATTCAGATAACAGAAGACAGGTTACCTGTACCGGAGAAATTGCATCCAAACTGCTGGTGCTGGGTGGACGACCTTTTGGCATCACCCCTGGAGGTGGCTGACGAGCCTTGTTCACCACATTACTACAGTTAGCAACCATGGTAAGAATGGTTTCCGACAGTTCCTGAGACACACTCCTGTATGAGAACAGATTTACAGCCAAAGCACAAAGTGCATCATCATACATACTAACAACTATATATGTATGAACCTACCCAGCACAGGCTTGGAGACATGCCAGCATGGTTGCCAGAGTTTCTGGTGGAAGTTGGGCACTCTTCGGTTGGTCTTTCTCTGGAGCAATGCCACCAAGTATGGAAGGACAGCGTCGTTTGAGGAAAGTCATGCAGGCCTGGACAAACGGCTCCTAAAAGGAAAGAGAAAGATTAAGCCCCATCTCAAGAAAAACAGTAGAAAAACAGTTAAGGAAGAAAGAATTACCCCATGTTCTCGAATTTTGTCAGTCAGCCATTTATCCAGTTTGAGGTATTCCCGTCGGGAGGCGAGTGCAGCAAGGTCAATAACAAAGGCAAATGGAGTAGCATTCAGCAGCATCGACAAGGCCTACACAAAAGAACAATACCACCACTTTACTGGACAACTCATTCTGCACCTAGTATGATAAAGGTTCAGAATATTAACCAGATCACTCACTTTTAAGTCTTGGGCCACATCAAGTATACGAGAAAGCCTAGCCTGATCATACTGTTCACCACGCATATACCACTCTGCCATGGCATGCATGATCAGCTGCCGGATTGAGGGAGACTGGCCCTGGATGAGAGGGAGAGATTTCTTAGTTTACACTAGCAATAACACACAGACACCAACACACAGCTCTTGAGGTGCATTTTGCTTTCCAAAAGTTTAAAACTAACACCCAACAGATCTTTAGCAACTCCTAAGACAAAAAGAAGAAATATAGTTTTGCTTCCACCCGACAGGGTGCATTTACACACTACAAAGTTAAGACTGCTTGAAGTAAGCTAGGAGGAAAATGTTTTCTATTGTACAGACTCAAATTGTACAAGCTGCACTTCAAACCTATGCCCTGTGCTACAGGTGTATTACTGGAGCTGATATTCAAGCCTTGACACTTCATATTGTGCCCCCCCCCCCCCCCCCCCCCGAAATGAGGGTGACAAGAAGATACTGTGTACACCTACGCCAAAGTCGAATGCAGAACACTCACCTGACCATGCCATGCATAGTGCAAAATGATGGCAGAGTTGGGATGGTTACCAAGAAATATTGGCATCAGTGTGGAGATAAGCTCATGGCGCAGGGTGTTCCATGAGGGGTTTATCTGGAGTAGCGCAAGCACCAGCATATCAGGACAGTGTTTGATAGGATAGCTGAAAAGCTGCTTGACTTGCTCATACAGTCCCACCTCAGCCAGCCGAAGCAGGGACTCTATTAGCTCCAGACTTTTCCTGAAAGAGGAACTTAAAGTCATACAGGCTGTAAAACCAGAGTAAAAAGTTGATAAGCATAAATAAAAGCAACCTCACCATGTTGCAATCTCACGATTATCATCCTCAGGGGGGGCCTTTAATATATCAGTGGCCACAGCATGACAGGGAAAATCCGCAAAACAAAAAATATCTGGATTCATCAGGGAATACTGTATGAAAGAGAGCTAAAAAAAAAAAAAAAAAAAAAAAAAAAAAAAAAAGGCCAAGGTTAAAACATCCAATAAGGCTGAGATGCACCCAACATAAAAGTACTTACTTACCTGTCCCTCTGCATGCTTCCAAGCCCTGTATATCAGATCAACAGGGAACACATCCATACCAAGGCCCCTCTGGATGCCATACACCACAGTCTGAAGGCCTTTGCTGTCTCGGATAAGGAACATAGGATTATCAAGCTCATATATGACATCTTTGAAGTTCAAGCTTGGATTCTGCGGGAAGAAACAAAAGACAATCAAGTACTCTTCACAAATGTTTAATGGCTAGAGACCCTAGTGCAATAGCACAGGGAATCCTTTCTTAATCGTGCCTCTCTGATCACTTACTAGTTCTTTCACAACATCTATGAAGACCTCTACATTCCAGGTGTGGGCCTGCGTACCGTCGTTTTTATCTTTACCATCACTCCAAATTCCACTACCAGGAGATGAAATAGACTGCAAAATACAGACATGTCAGAGTTGACACTCAAAGCCTAAACCTTTAAAGTACTTTTTGTTTTCACCATTTGAGTCAAGATTATAACAGATTGCATTACTTATCTACCGCCATGTGGTATAACATTGTGCCTGAAACTGGCTCTGGTCTTTCTTCCTTTTCAGTTGCAGAATTAAATCCCCATTTCAATCCTAGGCTCTTTGGCATTCAGGCTCTGATGAGTCAGTGTATGGAGGCAGGGACTGCAGAATCACTATACAGCATCCACTATAAACTGCGCTTAGCTAACTTGGGGAGAGACAGAACCCAGAGCACAGGTTCAGTAGCTCCCCCTCTGGAGCTGCATCCTGGAGTGGTACACGCTAGTATGAGCCCTGTAATAAAATTGACATGCACTTGACTACAACATACAGCCCCTCAAAGTTCATATTGGCCACCTGTACACCGACTTAGAGCCCGTACTTCTTTCAGTTGATAGATCGGTACTCCATTTCTAGAAGTGCCACAAAGAACAACGAGACACAGATCCAGGCACAATTTTATACCTCAAGGAGGCAAAGTTCAGTAATGCTGAAAGAAAAGTAATTTAAAACATAAGCCTCTCCTTGTGCAGGGAAATCTATAGACACTCACCTGTAAGGAGATACCGTCTGTCAATCCTGAATGCGTCCGGGCCATCATTCCTAGCACCCGAGCAACCTGCACAGCAGTTACTTCTCGGACACCAAACTGAACAATAATGTTGCGGCATTCCTCCACGCTTTATATATAATAAAGATAAAGAAATAAAATATATAGTACTCCTCACACAGTGAAAGGGCATATGAAAACCCTAAAGGGCAATACTAATATCATAAAAACACCTACTATGCAATATGCTATACAATTTAGAGGTTCTTTGTTATAGGCGTTTATACACTGCTCAAAAATAAATAAATAAATAAAAGGGAACACTCCTAACACATCCCTAGATCTGAATGAACGAAATTCTCATTGAATACTTTGTTCTGGACAACATTGAATGTGTTAACAGAAATCACAAAAAAAAAAAAAAATGGAAATCAAATGTATTAACCAATGGAGGCCTGGATTTGGAGTTCCCCAAATTCCCCATTAGTATATTTTAGATAGTAGGAACAAACATACATCATAGAGACTCCAGGCTCCTTGGTCAGATTCAAGTCCTGCACTTATTCCCCACATTGACAGTGCTGTTCACACAGAACTCAAAATTTGCATTATCAACCATGCTCCTCTAATACTAACCTGGCACAGAAGCTGTAGCCCACTTCCTGCATGAAGTCTGCCAGGGAACTGTCCATCATGGTTTTGGTGATCCCCCCAGAATCAGAAAGAATCCGGTCCATCAGGATGTCCCGTTTTTCAGGGTAGAGTAGTGGTGCAAGCACCACTGGACAGCGTTCCTGGGGAAAATCTGAAACAAAGAAAAGTGAAAATTTTAGAGAAAGGGGGGGGGGGGGGGGACCAAGACAAAACACCCCTCACACTTACATTCGCAAAAGCCATACAAGCACTCAGTTCATGGGACTCTGTGCATTCATAAAGCAATAATTTTACATTCAATGATTTTACTCAAGTATTAAAACATGTTCCATGCAATTAGATAAGCTTCAGATATTAGGCACAGGCTTTCCTTGTAAAAACTGACTGAACAGCCTATATGCAAAAACTTTAAGTGATCCAGCACCCTTGTTCGGGAGATTTGTGTGGGGCACAGCACGAAGCAGACAAATACCAGACATTAACCTGCCGCAGGAACGGAGAAGGGGGTGTGGGCCTATCGGATGCTAGATTATATTAGCGCTCCATATTATATTTTGCTCTGTCTTTTTGATTAGCGCTACTGCGAGGACAACAAGCAATTGGTCTCAGCTGAGCCCGATCTGCTCTCAATCCCTCCTTTCCTCGTTATCGGGGATTCTGTTTCACATCCATCTGAAAACCGCCAGGCACTCTTTCCACTACGTGCATTTTCTTAAAACCTGGGATCTGGTGTGCTCCAGCAGGAGGGTGGCTTGAGTCCCTGGTCCCTTCTTTGGTAATCCCATGTTTCCCCCGGGTTGCTCTGTGGACAGATTCCTTTGTTGGTGCAGGAGCGACGATGTCCAGCTTTGACAAGTCACCGGGGGAGCCAACTCTTCCTCTGCTAGTTCAATTGTGTGCATCTCATCCAGACCTTCATTTGTCTTAGCTTCAGTATGGCCAACTCACATCCTTTCTGCGGAAATTCTCTCTGCCCCCTCGTCTTTCCTCAAGAAAGGAGGTCCTGGTTGCAGAGGATTCCCCAGATGCCTGCAAATTCAACGCTCTGGCAGCCCTAGGTGGTGGTTCAGGAACCGTCAAAGTTTTCCTCTTCTCCTGAATTGGAGGTACTCACCTGTTTTTCCCTTCCTCCTTTGAGGTTTATAGTCGCTTTACCCGTTCCCCTTCTCTCCCGTACGAGTCTTCCTGGTCTTTGTCTCCCCTGTGCGTTTTTCTTGTCTGTTTCTTATGCCTATCTGAAGTTAGATTTATAATCTCATATACCTAGGCCCTCACACTTGTCATTGTATCATGCCCTAAAACACTGGGTGGGTCATCCCTTGGCCTAACCCCCCCCCCCCCCCCTCAAATTGGCAAGGACTGCGTACCGTTTATATTGTGTTACTTATATTTTTTTTTTCTCCTTTCTAATTGTTATTCAAAAACCCTTTAATAATCTTTGATTACACATAAAAAGGGATCCTGCCTACTGCCTGAACTTTAAAAAGGATTGTAGATTTCCCCTAGTCACAAGAACTTTAAGGCATCTCTTAACAGTTTTTCTAGATCTGGGCAGAATGGACCAATTAAACATGTGACCAGAGAAACCAACAGATGGCCCACTACAGTAAAGCTGCTCATAACATACCTCTGCGGAGGGTCTTGAGGAAAGCTACAATCTGCTCCTGTCCGACCCCGAAGGCACCCTTCTGGCCGAAAAGGAGATTGGAGAGGAGGAGGTGCAGGACCTCTATGGCAATGTCTTGGAATCCACCTTCTTGGCTTCCACTAACGTCCACGTCTACGTAAGAGCGTAGGAGATCAGGGAGCTTCTGCTTCACAAACTGTGCAGCTAAAAACAAACAAAAAGCAAACCTGGGTGATCTCTATATGCAGAGGAGAGATTGCATAATGGCACAAGTAGTAATCTTACATCAACATCAGGAGCAAAATGAGCACTGAAGAGTTATGGAGCATGTGGGGATGTGAGGGGATTGCATATTACACACACACACACACACACACACACTATACTATACTATAGTATTATCCCACGTGTAACAGTTGTTGCAAGGGAAAGAAAGAAACTTACCAAAACCCTGCAGATCAGAGCTGGAGGAGTTGAGAAGAGCCAAACCAAAGATGACCTAAAAAGTGAACAGGTATTAACCATGATCTGGCCTCAATTCTTGACACACCTCAAACATGGCCCCAACTGCGCAGAAGGAAAGACTCCACTAATAGCAGTTAATGTACCATAATAAAAATACCTATCACCACAATCTGAGAAGGTTCACTTACCTCCTGGACTTTGCTAAGCTTCAGAACCTTACTCAGCTGGGTAAAGAGATGTGGAGACGGCTTTAGGCTCTAAAATACAAGAAAAGGGCATAAGAACCACAGGTACTTCTTGACAGCCAGTCTTTCCCTGTAGACTCAGCACATCAAACACTTACCTTCTGATAGTGCAAAGGATTGTCAATGGCGTACGCAAGAGTGGAGATAAAATTCGGTTTGGTTATCAGTGAAGCGCACTCTTGGATCAGAAACTGTGTCTAAAGGTAAACAGAAACAGAGTCACCAGGTCAAGCTGATATCAAAGTTTGTTACATAAGGTGCACCACATAAATAAGGTGTAACCACATGCTCATTGACGTTTTCTACACCACATACCTGATGAAAATCTTTGCCACTACTTTTACCATCGCCACTGAAATCCACATGAGAGAATAGACAGCGTAACAAGTGCCTGTCTGCCTCCGGGCCGTGCCGATTCACAATCTAAATAAAGCAGAAAACATGGCCGATCAGAATACTAGCAGTTATGTGACCAAAAAAAAAAAAAACCCACAGAAAAAGCTCAACACAACTCGCTGTACTTCCCCTCACCATTCTGTTTTTAACACCTAAACAAACCCCTGATCAAGGGATTTTGTAAATGCTAAGGATGATATTGATCATACAAATAGCTAGTGTGTATGGCCAGTTTTTTTTTTGTTTTGTTTTTTAGAACTGGGTCATTCTAGTCTCTGCCAGCTAGAATATTGAACACAACAGAAATTACTCACATGTTGTATTTCCAGCTGACTGGCACGGTAATTCTTCTTTGTTAGGTTGTCCACCAGGTAGCTGATTTGAGACAAGGCCAGCGAAAGCGAGTCAAGATTCATTGCTGGTTGGGGCGGAAGCAGGCGGCCGAGCCCGGCGCAAAATCACCATTATTCCCCTCTAGTCTCCGCAAACAGGTTAATTTCTTTAAATGAGCCAATTTCTGAGCTGTGTGAACAGGATCCTCAGCCTGTTCTACTGGTCAGAAACATGGCACCTACAAAAAACAAAAACATTTATAATATTAAAAAAAAAAAAAAATAATATGTGCATGTGAAATAAAAGAACATGGGCAGGGCAGAAAGTTATTTCCCCCCCCCACACACACACTTTTTCCTGAGGGGTAGTTCCAAGTGCCAACTGTAAATCTAGTGCTTAAAAAAAAAATAAAAATAAATAAATATTAGCATTTTGTTACACTGCCCATGTACTGGGGTGCTTTTACTCATTTTAAAAGGGGTTTTCCAGTCCTAAATAAAATTTTCATACCGATTATCCATACACGGGTTAAGGGGGCTTTCACACCTGCACTCATTCTTCAGTTTGTGCATTCCGCCGGGTTTCTATCTTCAGCACCAGTGAAACTGGACATGCAGGACTTTGTGTCCAACAATATTTATATAAAAAAAAAAAAAAAAGTTTCCGCGCAGACAAGTGAATGGCTTTTAAATCTGACCGCCGGGTTTCCGTCCCCTGTCCAGTTTTGCCAGGGCTGAAAACGGAAACTAGGTGGAATGCGCAAACTGGAGAACAAGTGCAGGTGTGAAATGCCCCTTAGCGGTGCTTTCACACAACGTTTAGTGTCCGTTATCATCTGTCAAAGTGTTAATAGGCTAACAATCAAAAATCAGTTACAAATACCATTAATTTCAAAGGGATTTGATCTGTTGTCTGTTTTCATCAAGTTTGTTACAAGTTTGTTATTTTGGCGAACATAAGGCAGAGTACAGAATATAAATAGATTTCTGATGAATGTAAAGTGTCTCATGTAAAAAAAAATATAAATAAAACAAAAACCACACACAAAACCCACCAATATTTCTGACTAACGAACGGTAACTTATTACCGGCCTATTTCTGTACACGCTCAGAAAGCAGAGCAACAATGAACGGTATTTAAAAAAAAACAGCAAAAAACAAAACACTAACTTGTGTGTTAAATCAGTAAACAAAAAAAAAAACTAAAAAAACCAACATCAGTTAGTGCCCATTCAAATAGGATGTTTTTTTAGAATTTAAATTTTTTAGACTTATTTATTTTAAATCAGAATGAACATCCAGCAGTGGTGCGATTGCCCTGTTACTGTGAACTGGAGAGTCACTCCGAGTGGTGCTGAACATGCCATTTTCTAACAGCACCTCCCAGATCCTGTGGATGGGTCATAAGGTTTTTTTTTTTGTTTTTTTTTTTTTAAATCTAGGGCTGGAAAACCACAACAATTAAAAACCAAACAAAAAAAAACGACATTTATGCATCATGAACTGTTATTACCGATTACCCATGACCACTTTAAAACCGGAAGGACAAACCTTGAGTAAAGGCCTTCAAAATAAGCACAACCAGAATTAGATGAAAATGGGCACAAGAGGCTTTATAAATGCCCCCCAGCATCCCACCAAACCTGAGAGACCCCATGTGTAATATCATGATCTCCAGTTCTCTCCCTGCCTTCTATGCTTACTCCTTCAAGGTGGACCCATTCTTAGGCAAGCAAAACTAACAGTATATCAATCATTGATTCTCAACTATTACTGCAGTCTTTCTCCTCGTCTCCCTCGCTGTCAGTAAATGTAAAGCAATGGGTTTTTAAGGTAGGCTTCTACAGTCACATGTCTAAGGATTTTACAGGTCCTCTAAGTAATTCTCACAAAACCTACCACACTATTACAATAAGACTACCCTGAGCTGAAATAGGGTCATATCCAGCGCTGCCATGAGAGCATTTAGTGGACTTGAAACAGCTGTTCAACAAGCCAGCAAGTGTGCAGCATGCCAACATGTGTTCATGTTAGACATGCTACACTTATAAGAATTGCAGACGTGAAAGTGGGGGAGGTGTGGGGATATCTACATCACACACCTGCTGCAGATATTTGGCTGACTAGGGAAACCAGGTTTAGAGCAGCTCTATAAGTGACTTATTAGAATGCAGTCCACCCCAACTACAATCTCAGAACCCTACTATCTACACCGGGTCTCAAGAAGGCCCACCATAAACACTCCTTACCTGGAATGGGTTTTCCAGGCTTATTAATTGAGGACCTACCCTTAGCATAGGTCATCAGTTGAAGACTGGTGGAAATATGACAATTGGGCCTCCCTGCCAGTCAGCAGTATGAAGCGATAATAGCATTCAGATGACTGCTACAGTCTCTTCAAACAATACTAAGCACTGCATTATACATGTATTTGGTATAGCAGGTAAGCCAGTTCACTTGAATGAGACAGGTCAGGTTACTGATGAATGTGACATAGCATGGCCTGTGAAGCTAAGCACAAAAAAAGATCTGTAGAGGGTTCCAGGTATTAGACCCCCTCTGGCCTTCAACTGATAACTTATTGTGAGGTAAAGTCAAAGTCCATAGAGACACTTCAAGTCCCACTAATGAACACTTAGGGCCTTTTTCAACTCTGTTGTTGCTTCAGCCATCTTTTTCGGTGTGACCTGCTGGGGGAGCAGTATATCAACTAGAGACAGAAATATACTTGACAGGCTGATCAGAAGGGCCAGCTCTGTCCTGGGGAGCCTCCTGGACTCAGTACAGGTGGTGGGTGACAGTAGGGTACTGTCCGTGGTGAGCTCCATGCGGGAGAACAAAATCCCACCCTATGGATGAGACCTTGATGGCACTTAACAGCACTGTAAGTGACCAACTGCTTCACCCCCAGTGTAAGAAGGAGCACTATCGCAAGTCCTTCCTTCCAACCGCGACCAGGCTGTATAATCTACATCAGACAAAGCGAAGATCACTCCGCACAGAAAACTAATGATTATGACTATGAAGTCTTCCTTCTTTCTTCCTCTGTTCTTTACGCTAGGTTCACACTAGCATGCGGAAGACAGAAACCTGTCAGATCGGGTCCGTCCGTGAGCGCTTTATGCTCTCCGCCTCAAAACCTTTTTTTTTTTTTCAAAAAAAAAAAAAAAAAAAATCGGCCAGAGTACTCCATGTCCGATTTAAAAAAACCGGTTTCGCAGTAGAGAGCATAAAACGCTCACCGCCGCACATCTTTCAAACCTATTCAAATGAATGAGCTTGAAACATGCCAGCAGGTTTCCATCTCCTGCCTCTGCTTTGTGCAGGAAACGGAAACCAGCAGAACGGAGACCAGGCGCAGATGTGAACGAGCCCTTAGCTGCTATGGACTCCTAGTATATCTTCTCTTCTCAGCATATGTGTGTCTACATCTGTAATATATTACTGTGTATTATCCTGTATCTGTATTACTTTGCTGCTGTAACATACTGAAATTTCCCCACTGTGGGACTATTAAAGATTTATCTTATCAGAACACAATAGACATTTGTTTAGCTAACTGGGAGGTCCACACCGATAAAAGGTTTACATGGAGTGGTAGTCACACAGGTCTTCCCTTTGCTGCCTATAGGGCCAATGAACTACCTTCTCAGTAGTCTACCACGACAAGGTTATGTTTGTATTAAGGTCATCAGATCTGCTGCTCCAGAAGCAGTGCACAGAACACACAGGTTGCCTTGTGGCTTGTCCCTGGCAGAGTTAGGCCCAGTTCACATCTGCATTCAGGAATTCCATTCCACTCTGCATGAAAAATGTGGAGGGAAATGTCCTGCAAGCAGCAATATTCTCTCTGCATTTTTCTTTATGTAGACTGTGAGCCCCACATAGAGCTCACAATCTACATTTTTTTCCCCCTATCAGTATGTCTTTGGATTATGGGATGGAAATCCATTCTCTCTGCATTTTTCGTGCAGAAAGCACACAGACCCCATTGTAGTCTATGACGTCCGCCGGTTTCCTAAGTTAACTGCATTTTTTCTGTGTTTTTTTTTTAATATGCAGATTAGGTTACCATTCGGTGAGTCCCCAAGAAGACTCTCTGGACAGAAACCCATACACAGATGTGAACCGGGCCTGACATGTACAACAGCCACACTTCTCCTGACATCCAGGCTTCAAAGGGCATTTTGCTAAGTGCTTATTCACACAAAAGCGCTTGCCGACTGTGTGCTAGCCATTTTATGAACTCATTTGCATACAGACGAAAACCGGGATTTCTTACGAACGGCGGCGTGGAGAAGACATCTAAAAGTAAGAGAATAGCCTTTCTTAAAGCTATTCCTACGTGTGATTGAGAAAAAAAAAAATAAGTTTAATGATAGAATCCCTTTAACATGCACAGATACTTTCTCTTAGCAGATATGCCTTCTTATTCCTCTTCTGGTAATTTAGCTAAATGCATGAAGCCTGTCAGAAACATACAAATATGAATTACTGACACTTTCCTGCTGACCCCAGATATAATACTCAAAGTACACAGATGACACAAGGACCAGTCTGACAAACCTATCTTTACAACCTAAAAATCCAGCCAGAAAGTTCAACTCTTCCAAACCCCAATAACCAAAGGATACAGATGCTCTACACTATATATCCCAAACACCCCCCTCCAAACTTGTGTGGTGCTCCTATGAAAATTCACTTCAGAACTCAAAAAAGTATCACACCCTGAATCACATAACATGCCAGACAGCTACAGTCAGGATCACATACATACTAGCCGTTTTGGGCAGGGATCACATCACATTCAGCACAACAGACAAAGAGAGGACTAGATAATGTCTGCAGTTATTCTGAACATCTGACCAAGTAGATAAGAATGCACAATTACAGGGGATCTGCAGGATTAGGAAACACGGCATACTCTTCTTGTCAAAAAGAGACATCAAATCCGTTGGTCACATGATAGTGATGCACTTCAGTCCTATTCATTATAATGGAACGGCACTACAGGACTATCATGTGACCAACAGATGTGAAGTCACTGCATAAGACAAGGAATATAGCCAGTTTATCAACATCTACACAGTGTGTGAGAGCCAACATCTCCAGGGATCATATGATCAGTAACATGTTCTACCATTGCGATTCAACTACTCCTGGTGACAATTCATGGGCACAGAACCTTAACAATCTGAAGCCGACTAAGACTTGCATTTCATGAAATCTAGCATATGTTATCATTGAAAGTTCACATAATTTTTTGCAGATTTCAAGATGGAGTCCAACTAAATGAAAAAAAACCACCTTTCTACTCTCCCATTCATTTCAGTAGCAGATTCTTCCTACTAGCTGTTTTTCCCTCACCTAAAGGGAAAAAAAAGAAGGGCCTGGACCTATCGTCAGGCAGATTCCACCATGAAAACTAACGTGAAATAAATGGGAGTTTTTTTCCATTTCAACAGGTATTTGTAAGGCAGAATCTGTCTGAAGATAGGCCATGTCTTGGTGCTAGGTGAAAGAGAAAAAAAAAAAAAAAGCCTGCTACTGCCTCCCACTGAAGTGAATAGGATAACAAATGAATATTTAGAGGAAGACTCCACCTCAAAGCTACAATCGCAAAAAACCGTGTGAACTTACCTTTGTGTCTTTGGGGAATCATAACATGTAACGTTTCCTGTAATGTCAGCAGCTGAGGTGCTCAGAGGTTGCCATGAGGTGCTGAGGGCCTTCACCCCCAGGAACACCATTCACAGAACACACTGGAAGAAGTTCAACAATTTATTATAAGGGAGCAGCTGAAAAGCCACAAGATATGAAACAGATAGGCTAAGCCTGACATCCCTCAATACCAGCCCCAAACAGTCACACAAGAGCCAGAACTCTGCAACCCTCTCCATTACATAGGCCCTAATGGCCTCATCCCCCCATAGGATCTCTATATGCCCCAATGCTATAGCTACTATCCCTCATAGGCCCCAGCATGTGCCAGGCTCCCCCCTCCTTGCATCATGTCCTTTTAGGTCCCATCCCACTGTATCAGTGACTTCTATGCCAGGGATCCCTAACCCAGAAGGGCCCACACCCGGCTGCCACACACTCTCCACACCAGTGACAGACTCCACCAAGCCAAAGCTCCCACATATCAGTCGTAGTACAAGAAGAGGTCGCGGCCGACTTCAATCTCACGGTCCCAGCATTACCAAGAGAGGCACCGACAAGGAGCGTGACAGAGGACAGGCTGAGTCAGGAGGCCAAGGCCTAGGAGCCAGGGTTACCCGGTCACACGCAGGCCTCACGACCCACTCTCCCCTCTGGCAGCTCACGAATCATTCTCCTCACAAAGTCATACTCAGATTACAGAGCGAAAACTCACAGCCAGCGACCTCCACTAACACCCGAGCCTCGCCTTTTCCTTCCCGCTTTCCGGTTATATCCGTTTGTTTTCCACAAAATGGCGCCGCTCTACGCTCGCTCCCGCAGCACCCTCCTCCTCCTTGCTCCTATTTCACCCAGATTCCGCCCACCGACCTGGAAACTATGACTCGTCAGCCAATCAACGGTCGGCTACAAGACCCCGGCACGTCTAACGTATAGACGTCAGTGAACGAGAACGCACACGCGCCAGGCCGATGTCAGCGGCCAATGGGGGAAACGGAAATCCAGTTCCGCCCCTTATGGCAACGCTGTCTGACTGGCTAGCTGCGAGCCAACTCCATGGAGTTCTGCTAAACTTCCACCCGGACTGTACCATTGTCCAGTGCAGGGGAAATCACATGCGGACTATGACAGCTAACATGACAGGAGTGCCGCTGAATGAGCGTGTCTTTAAATGTGTGTAATCCCAGAGCCGACGCTTTCTTTTGCACACTGGTTGTGGGTTCTCTCTTACCCAGTCAATCTTATGCTGTATTGTCAAGGCTCTTTATGCTTTTTCCGACCCAAGAATATGGTTCAGTCTGTTGCTCTGGCTGGAGACAATACCCTGGCCCGAAGAAGCTGCTATAGGTGGCAATTCACACACGTGATCTTTAGATTTGACCAATATGAGCGGAGTGCTACACCAGTGCGCACCTTATTGAAATCCCCCATTATTTGTATTTACGAAATGCTCACCCCTTATACAGCCCCATATACAGTGAGTGTACTGGAACTTACTGATATACCCCTCCATATGCACTGTACACATAACTGTGTACCCTAGACATTGGAAACGCGACTAAACAAAACATATGCTGCATACATTTCACTGTCTGAGCAACCCCCATATACAGTCTACACATGACTGACTAAACACCTGTGTATAGAGGGCACTTGACAGACTGACCCTCCTCTTCATATTCAGTGAATACTAAGGGTATGTTCACACGGAGGAAAAGATTGCGGAAACCTTTTCCGCCTTGTGATCAATAATGCGCGGCTAGCTGCGACTGGATACTGATGTAGCATTGGCATTCTGTCGCGATATACCACTCCTGATTAGGCCTGAATGAATAGGCCTAAACAGGAGCGTGTCTCGGGCTGCAGACGCCGCAGCTGAATCAGCCGCGGCAAGATAGGGCATGACGCTTATTTTTTCCACTACTAGCTAGCGGGAAAAAAATGCAAGTGGCTTCCAGTGAAAGTCAATGGGAGCCGTTTTGAGGTGGATTCCGCATCAAAATTTGCTGCCAAAAAACTCTGTGTGAACTAGTCCTTACTTAGTCCACACCTCCTATAGTTAGACAGGATTCCATATTATTAAGCAAGTCGCAGTTAAGTGATAGGGCCAGTTAACACGCTCGCATTCTGGCACATATACACGTGTCAGAATGTGAGCGCTCAAAACAGATCACACTCATTTCAATGGGTCGTTACTGGCATATAACGCGGGTAAACATTACGTGCGTTATACGCCCGTAACGACCCATTGACATGAATGTGATCTGTTTTGAGCGCTCACATTCTGACACGTGTATACGTGCCAGAATGCGAGCACGTTAACTCCGTGTGAACTGGCCCATATAATGCCAAAATTTGCCTACTAAAATTTGCATTTACTTAGGGAGTACACCACTGGGATATTATCCCCCTAGGTACAATTAGAAGAGACAGATTAGCAAACAAATAATCATTAATTAATTAATCAATCAATCAGGACACGCCTATAATCTCCTCAGACCCAAAAGTCTTAAAATAGAGTTATTTTATGTTCAATGCAAAAATATAATAGAACAAGACCAAGTAACATTATCTACAGTCTTGAAATAAAAAAAAAATGTTCACATGAGCTACTCGGATAAAATTATCCACAATGAAATTATATTGTTATCCTGAGGAGGATAAGAGGTCCACTGAGTCCTTGTATACTATAAAAGCAATAGAACATAAGGACATTTCAGCTTTCCTACTCGCCCATCGGCTGTACATCATTGAGACTTACAAAGTAATATTACTTGAGTTGGGATTCTTTTGCCTCCTTATGTACCATTTTTCCGAAGGCTGAATCCTCAGAGGCCATTATGTCCAACATGTCATGTTTAATAAATGTAGTAGGAGATGACTATGTTGCTGGTTTGCATATTTAGTTCCCCCTACGCCCAACAGCAGCACAACTGGGGTATTCCTGCCCGTAATGAGCTGTTAGGACAGGTGGAATTTTTAATTACCTAACAGCTTTGACCCCTATAAGAGGCCGGAAGACCTGCTCCTCCCTTGTGTTTTTTTCTGTCCTGTGGGGGAAGGGGAGTATCCCCACCATGGGGGCAAGTTTGTTAGTTTTGTTGTTTCTCTCTTCTCCCACAGAATGTCTTCTTCTTCCTCCTCCGCTAGTGCCACCTGCAGAATCCCTCTTTCGGACGACTCCCAGTACCGGTCTTGCCAGGGATGTAAAGCTCCCTCCTCTGAGGCGACCCCCATGCATGAGATGGTATCCTGGGTGAAGGGATTTGTCCAGGATTCTATGAAGAGGATGGAAACCTCCGTCTCCCACCTGGCCAAGAGACCGCGCCTGGACTATGAATTGTCCCTCCCGCCCTTGGAGAACCTGCGCCTCAGAGATGTGAAGTCGTCGTCAGATTCTGAGGAGGAGAAGGAGATCTTCCCTATGGAGAAGATGTCAAAATTGTTCAGAGCACTCAGGATCAGAGACCGGGAGGGTGGAGAAGGCGCAAGCCGCAGGTCCCGTACCTTCAAGCCTTCCTCAGAGATGCTCCGCCTGATGGAAGAGGAGTGGAGGCGCCCAGAAAAACCCTTTGCCCCATCTAGGCGTTTTAAAACCCTATTCCCTGTCTCTGAAAGCCAGCTAAAGGCGTGGGGCTCTCTGCCTAAAGTGGATGTGGCTGTCGCCAAGTTATCAGGACGCACGGTCCTCCCGACTGAAGACGGGTCAAGTCTGAGGGATCCTATGGATCGACGGGTGGAAGGATCCCTGAGGCAAGTGTATTCGGCCTTCTCTGCCCAGGCCTCTCTTGGCATTGTCGCCAATGAAGTAGTCACTGGCCTGCGGGCAGAGCTCTCGTCTCTGGCCAAAGACATTGACTCCGGAGTGGATCAGGACGACCTCCTAGCGGCGATGTCGGACATCACCTTGCTGGTAGACCACTTAACGGAGGCCACCCATTTCCAGACCCGTCTGGTCGCTAGATCTATGGCGTTAGCTACCGCTGCTCGCCGGCCCCTGTGGCTGAAGCCCTGGAGAGCTGACCTCACATCTAAGAACAGCCTGTGTAGCCTCCCCTTTGAACCCGGCCGGCTGTTCGGGAAGGAGCTCGAAAATGAAATAAATGGGAGTAAGGTTTTTCCATTTCAACAGGTATTTGCAAGGCAGAATCTGTCTGAAGATAGGCCATGTCTTGGAGGGATTGGCCGACTCCAAGGCAAAAATCTACTTCAGCCCTTTGAAGGACAGAGCTCCTCCTTTCGGGGTCGGGGAGCCTCTAGAAGAGGAACCAGAGGCCAGCGGTGGTCCGGCGGAGGAAGAGGTCGGGGTTCCTCTCGTGGCCATAAGAGAACCTCCTTCTAATTCTCCCACCTCCCCCCCCCCTCCCCATCCCCCCCTTCCCTGTGGCGGGCGGCCGTCTTTCCCACTATGTGGATGCTTGGCGCCAAAGTGTACGGGACCCCTGGGTCATCCAGACGATCCAGGAGGGTTATAAAATCAATTTTATTTCCCAGCCGCCAGAGAAGATGGTAAGAACCCACCCTCTTCAGGGCTCCAAACAACTTCATCTGGAGAAATCGATTCAAGAGTATGTGGACAAGGCCGCGCTGGAGGTGGTACCTCGCGCAGATCAAGGCACAAGCGTCTATTCTCCAGTCTTCCCCAAATCATCAGGCGAGTGGCGCATGATCATCGACCTCAGATACCTGAATCGCTTCATCCGCAAGGTGCGCTTCCGCATGGAAACTATCAGGTCAGTGCTGCCCTCTCTACAGCCTGGAGATCACGTCGTCACTCTGGACCTGAAGGACGCCTATCTCCACGTACCCATCTTTCTGACACACCGAAAGTTCCTAAGGATTGCCATAAACATAGAAGGGAAAGAGGCGCACTTCCAGTTCGCAGTCCTCCCGTTCGGCATATCCTCCGCCCCCCACACCTTCACAAAGGTCATAGCTCCGATCGCTGCTGCCCTGCGCCTTCAAGGCATATTCATTGCTCGGGCAGTACATCACTTATCTTCTACACGGAAGGTCACCATCAGGATGGCTATGAAGGTCCTTGGATTGATGTCTGCTACCCTAGATGCAGTTCCTTGGACCCTATGGCATATGCGCCCACTACAGAACGAGATCTTGAGAGTCTGGAATCACAGTCCTTCAGGTTTACAGAAGCCAATCCAGTTAACCATCAGCACCCGGCAAACCTTGCTCTGGTGGACCCATCTACGAGATGGGAAGTCCTCGGTCCAGCTCGCCTGGACCCTGTTGACTACAGATGCCTCCCTCACAGGCTGGGGAGCTCATCTGGGGGAGACCCTGGTACAAGGTACGTGGAATCAGCAGGAGAGGACGCGCTCATCCAATTGGCGCAAGCTTACCGCAGTTCATCGAGCCCTTCTGTCATTTGCACCACTTCTACGGGGGAAGGTGGTCAAAGTAAGGTCGGACAATCTGACGACAGTCCATTATATCAACAAGCAGGGAGGTACCAGGTCCCCCTCGCTCCTGCAAGTCACCAACCTGATCTTCTCCTGGGCAGAACGGAACCTCTCCCAGCTGGCCGCGGTACATATCCAGGGCCGCCTGAACATCCTAGCGGATCAACTTGGCAGAGGCCGCCCGACCGCAGGCGAATGGTCCTTGAATCAGGACATCTTCCACTACCTGACCAGGAGGTGGGGTCTCCCCGAGGTGGATCTGATGGCCACCGAACACAATGCCAAAGTAGAAAGGTTTTGCTCCCTGTACCGGGAAGACAACCCTTTGGCTGTGGATGCCCTGTCAATACCATGGAGGTTCGAACTGGCATACGTGTTCCCTCCCATCCCGATGATCCCGAAGGTATTGGCGAAACTCAGGCAGGACCAGACTTCGGCTATAGTGATCATGCTGTTCTGGCCAAAAAGGGCATGGTTCACCGACCTTATCCTTATGAGTCGGGGGAACTACTGGAGGCTTCCACCAGTCAGGAACCTGGTGTCATTGAACAGTCGGCCGTGCCTGGGCCTAGACAAATTCAACCTCACTGCCTGGAGGTTAACCGCGCCATATGCGCAGACAGAGGATTGTCCCAGGGAGTGCTAAGTACCTTAGCCCATTCAAGAGCAGAGGCAACCAATCAATCAGAGCTACCACAGGATCGCCCGGATATTCCGAGATTGGTGTACAGGCAGCCACCGCGATCCAGACAGAGATGCAGTCCTAGAGTTCTTACAGAACAGCCTGGAGAGAGGACTAGCACCTGCCACCCTCAAGGTCCAAGTGTCAAACAGTTCCTTAGGGGGACTGCCAGGCTCCGCCCCCAGGTACGGCCCCCTGTCCCAAGGTGGGACCTGGCCGCGGTTCTACAAGGGCTTTGTGCACCCCCCTTCAAACCATTATCTGAAGTGGACTGGAAGTACCTGTCATTCAAGGTGACGTTCCTGCTGGCAATAACCTCCGCTAAGAGAGTGGGTGGACTACAGGCCTTAGCAGCCTCCGAACTCTTCACAACCTTCTTTCCAGACAGGGTGCAGCTGAGGTTCGTCCCAGGATTCTTGCCGAAGGTACCCATACTTCAGAACACCAATCAAGGGATCACCTTACCGGGTTTCTTTCCCTCTCCTGCCACGGAGCAGGAGGAGAAGCTACACACACTGGATCTGGTAAGAGCACTACGTATTTACCTAGACCGTACAGCACCGTTCCGAAGATCAGAGAATCTTCTGGTTAATGTGTTTGGCCACTATAGAGGCTGTAAAGCATCAAAGGTAACCCTGTCTAGATGGATCAGAGAAGCTGTTAGCTGTTCCCTACGGGCCCAAGATCTTCCTGTTCCAGAATTCCTACGAGCCCATGCCACCCGGGCAGTGGTGACATCATGGGCAGAGAGACGGTTCCTCTCTTTTATGTGCTGCAGCCTCTTGGAGCTCACAACTGACTTTTTCCAAACATTACAGACTGGACTGGCGTACGGCCGATGCTACAGCATTTGGGCGCTCTGTCTTGGCATCAGCCTGCCAGGATGACCCGCCCTAGGGGAAACAATACTTGCTAAATCCCCAGTTGTGCTGCTGTTGGGAGTAGGGGGAAAGAAAGATTATGAATGATAATCTGTTTTCCCTTAGCCCAAACAGCAGCACAAGGCTCCCTCCCTAGGAGGTACTGTTGTACAGATTCTTTATGTGTGTACCACTTTGTAATTGCTCTTTATATGCTATACTTGATACTAACACAAGGGAGGAGCAGGTCTTCCGGCCTCTTATAGGGGTCAAAGCTGTTAGGTAATTAAAAATTCCACCTGTCCTAACAGCTCATTAGGGGCAGGAATACCCCAGTTGTGCTGCTGTTTGGGCTAAGGGAAAACAGATTATCATTCATAATCTTTCTTACTCTACCGATGATGCAAAGTGGCTTGAGCAGATAGTGCCCTCAAAGATTTTGGTGTGGATTGTTCTGCGATCTCATAACAGATCCTGATGGTGTCCTTAATCCACTTTGCTAGTGAAGTATGAACAAACAAAGATTCTGATTTTCTGAACACTTGAGACACTTGTAGATAAGACAAGATGGCTATTCTTATATGTAATGTATGTAAGGTATTTTGTTGGTCATTTTCAGGATGAGGTCAGAACACAGGTAATATTATTTTCTGATTTCTGTGGAGTAAATTCTGGTAATGTTCTCTCGGTCACACAGTCATCCCGGATTCGTAAATATGGATCTCTGCAAGAGAGGGCTTGTACTTCACTAATCCTTTGGTCTGACATAGTTGCGGCTAAAAAGAAGGTCCTTGATTATAAATGTTCCAAGCTTGTGTCAGGATTTGAACCTGTGACCTGCTGTCTTGCCCGGTGTCTCCTTGCTACCTGAGCTATCAGGCTTGTGGAATAATGTCCTGTTGGACGTCTGTGCGGAGCCTACTGCTGAGGCTCATCAGCTGCTGCTAATAATTGGAACCCGCCCTGTATTAACCTTGATTGGACTGGCTATATATAGGTGACTCTGACACTTCCTGTTTGTGTTGGTATTGTGTTCTGTTTATTCCGGATACAGCCTGAACACCCAGGAGACCTCCTTGCTGGAGATCTTCTTCAGTTCTTTGGAACTTCACCTGCAAGCTCACCGTAGCTTGACTACAGCCCTTGAAAGACTACAGAGTTCTACCTGGTCTTTACTCAGCTGATCTTGGACTACTACCTCAGCCCCCTGTGGGCCATCCACCTGCTGTCTCCAGCCTCCTCTGTGTTTCCCGACGACTGGACTCCTGATCCCGTACCACCAGTAGCGTGACAGCTTGCTTGAAGAATGAGCTCAAGTGGGGGACCCATTAAAACTTTCAGGAGCATTGGTAAGTCTCATGCTGGGACTGGCTTATGTACTACTGGATTTATATTTCTAATTGCCTTAAATAATCTCATGACAAGACTAGGGCCTGGTCAGAACTAGATCTGTCCCCAGAGGACAGAGATACAGATAACAACATCTTATTGTTATTTCCAGCAAGTACCTGGTTGCTTGAGTGGTTCTTCCGACTACCACTCAGGCACTTAAGTTTATCCACTGGTAGACGGGTTCTGATCGAGCAGTCTCGGATGATATGACCTGAAGTACCACTGTACAGGCAGAGATTATTCCTGAGATGATGTTCTCATCAAGTCTTCAGGAGAGAGAGAGAGGAAGAGACAGAAAACCAGGAGGAAACAGGCTCTACTCTCTCTTTAAAATTTTCCCAGATTCTGGAGGCAACACAGTGGCTTAGTGGTTAGCACTGCAGTCTTTCAGCACTGGAGTCCTGGGTTCAAATCATGACAGGAACAACATCTGCAAGGAGTTTGTATGTTCCCGTGTTTGCGTGAATTTTTACAAAATGTACATTGTGATCCCTATATGGGGTTCACAATCTACACACAAAAAAAAAAATCTCCCAGATTCTATGGTCAATACGGATGTCCAAAGTCATGGCCTGTTCAAGAGTAGGGGGATCTAGGTGACCAACCCAGAACTCCTTAACACGATCACGCAGGCCTTGTTTAAAGTGAGCCTTTAGAGCCGACTAACACCAACCTGCAATTCCGCAAGCCCAATGTAGTCTGGCCCAGCATAAATAGAGCCCAGGGAATTAAAAAAAAATTTCAAAATCAGACCACTCCTCAGCCCCAGGAAGGAGATTAGGGTTCCAAGCTTGTGGGTCCCCCAGTAGTAGAGATATGACTACTTCCACCATTTGGGCCTGGGATGCATGTGGATTAATCTGGAAATAAAGGCGACAAGACTCACTCTTCATATTACCCTATCTTGGAGTACCCTAGGTTTTCATCGGGACTTTTTGACAGGGTGTCTCGCAATTGGCGTCACCAGGCTGTCTACCATGTATGCCAACTACAAGATGATTCTGGGTCGCAAACAAGACCAGGTGTTCAATCTCTGACTTACCTCCCCTGGATGCTTGGTGGAATATGCAACTTTGCCATTTCCTGAGCTCACTCCTGGCCCTGACAGCATTTGGGTCTGAACCCATGCCTCTGGAGAGAATTTGTCGGGAGTAGCCTCCCTCTCTTAATCATTTATAGGCTCCTGATTGATCCCATTGAAGGGTTTGTTCCACCCTTCATGTTGAAATGGGAGGAGGATTTATCCCTTTTCGCCTTTCTCAAGACCTCTGTCAGTTCCCGCTACCAGGAGGCTAGCTTTAAGATCCTGTCCCGATGGTATAGGATTCCCATAGAACTCCACATGTTTTACCCACAGGTTTCCCCAATGTTCTAGAGGTGTGGGCAAGAAGAACATGCTCCATGTCTTTTGGTCTTGTTCTGCCCTACCCCCGTTTTGGGATGGTGCTAGACGGATCACTTTACAATTGACTGAGACATCTCATCATCTGGGCCCTGCTTTGTTTCTTCTCAACCACTGCGAGTCTTCGGTGCGAACTTATAAGCATTCTCTATTCAAATTTTTGGTCCTCGCATACCTCAATACTGGAAGCAAGTTGAACCTCCTCCACTCTCCCTCTGGATTTTGAAGGTCAATGAGATCATGTGCATGGAAAACCTCACCTCTTTCCTGCATGACACGGTTGAAGTCTTCAATAAAACTTGGTTTTATTGGATGGAATTCCAACACTCTAGTGAATATCAGACTCTCCTGGGCTCTGGACCCTCCTCCTAGGCATGAGCGATACACCATGTGCAATGTTGATCTTTGGTCCTTTTGATGGGGATCTGATATGGTTGGTTCTTAGGGCCCCCGCTGGGTACCCTGCGTGGTCTGTTTATGGCTTGCTCCCTACTCACACCTCTTAGATATCCCCCCTTTTTTTTCCCCCTTCCACTTCTTCTTCTCTTTTTCTTTCTTCTTCCTCATCTACTTGATATTCTTATACCCTGGATAGTTGGGTCCTTCGGAGGGTCTCCCCTGGTGGCTCCGGCCTTTTTTGTTTTGTTTGTATGTTTGTATCTTTCTGTGTGAAGGTTGTAAATATATGAATCACAAAAACACTGTTATCCTTAAAATTAAATGCAGTATAATTACTTATGTTTTAAACTGAATATATTACATAACAAGATGGCCTCTATGGTGTGCTCAGCTGTAGGCCTGACCATGTGGACACAAGGAGACTTTACAGGATCTCCCATGAGAGCACTCCCTGAAAATGACATCACAGGAAGGGGCGTCGCAGAAGGTCACTGCCTTCCTGGAGGTAGTGCCCTGGAGCTGATGTCACAGGAGGCAGATTCCTCGACCAACCAATCAGACTCATGATAGAGGTTGCTGTTGTTTACTTCCTGTATTTGGATATAAAAAAAACCCTGAATATGTGGAAAAAAGGTCTCTTTTTGTGCACTGCTGAGGCTAAGAGAGGAGCTTATACCAACTCTCGTG